>NC_057802.1:221541676-221789556 GCF_018294505.1 Triticum aestivum
GCCGCCTTCCTCCGGGCCCGCGCCGTCGCCCCTTCCTCTCCTAGCTCCGGCCACGGCGAGCGCCGCTGGTCACCTCTCCTTCTCCGGCGACCCGCGCCTCATCCCCGAGCTCCAGCACCGCCGCCGTCGAGGAGCCCGAGGCCGATCCGATCTGGTAGACTCCTGCATTGACTTTCTCCTCGAACCCCGATTTTCTCCAAGTCCTTGCAATTTTAGAGCATTTGCCCATGTTCATCACTGCATAACTCTCTGTACATAGCTCCGTTTCGCGCGTGTAATATGTCAAATTGTTCACCTCGTGATTCTCTACATTTTGTTCAATTGCACCATGTTCATTAGAGGTCATCTTGATGCCCAAATCTCTATTGCAAGAGGGCTAGTTGCTGTTATCTGCTGGTTCTTAACAGAACTTGGAGATTTGTCATTTTTGTATCATTTAATATGTGCATTTTATGGGCATGAGCTCTACATATGTTTTGTTGTATGACATGCCATCATTCCAGTGGTGCATGCCATGTATTTTTGTGATCTATGTGGTGACTAGCACAAGCATGCAAACTAGGCCCCGTAATGTTTCTGATTTCAGGGACTTAGTATTCTCTGTCTTTGTCTGCTGTTATTTTGTTGCCATGTAAACTTGATGCTACAGAGAGATCCATGCATATTTTGGAGATGTTCAGTAAGGATGTTTTGTAGATATTGTTGCAATTGATTCATTCCTGCCCTTGTTTGCAATTATGGAGTGCTATAGCATGACTCAATATTGCTCTACTTTTGCTATAAAATATTTCTGGCAGATTCTTAACATGAGATTCATTTTTGCCAAACTTGTTGTAGTTGATCCATACATACTATGCTTTTGTTCTTGCCATGGATAGCTTAATAACATGCCATCGTGCTGTAGGTATGCTTGTTTTGTCATGAATTGCTTTGTGGTGAGTGCATCAAGCTCACCAACATGCCTTCATATTGTTGTTTCTGCCTTGCTCTGTTTTCTGCTAAGTCTGAAACCTGATAACGTAACTTGCTATGTTTACATGCTTGGCATCATATCTTCTGGACCTTTTTGGCTTATGGTCAGTAAAGGACTTTTGTCATATGCATTTAGTAGAATACTTCCATACCTTGTTTGGACATGTTAAGTTTCTGTAGCATGTTGATGTCGTGCTCTGAACATTGCTACCTGATGCTGTTTCAGGCATGTCCAGTAATTTCACCAAGTCTGTGATCCTGTTATCTTTTGCACTTTTTCCATGCTTGTTTGAGCTTGTTATGTTGTGAACTAGCCGTAGCTCAGTGTTCATATTTTGTCAGCATCTCCTGTAGATTACTTTCATATTCTTTGTTGCTATGTTGGAGTGCTGTAGCATTGTTACTTGTTGCATTTTAAGTGCTATCATGCTGTTAATCGCAGATTCGTGTCATTCTTGTTTTGCTTGCCATTTGCAAACCGTGCATCCGTTTCCGGTGATCTTCATATCGATTTCGACCAAAATCATCTCATCTTTCCTGTGGAATGCTTATTTTGCCAAGTTACTGCCTTGTTCATCATTTTCCTCCCGGAGCACGCATATGCATCGCATATCATATCTTGCATATCATACATGTTTTGCATCATGTTGCTTGTGCATTTCTCGTGGTTGATTGTGGTTCCGTTTGTTTGTGTTCTTGTCTTGGGTAGAGCCGGGAGATGAGTTCGTGAACGAGGAACCTGTTGAGTACGCTTACGAGGATCAAGCTTTCGACAAGTCTGAGAACCTTGCAGGCAAGATGACCACCCTCGAAATCACTTCTATCTTTGCTTTGCTAGTTGTTTGTTCTATTGCCATGCTGCGCTACCTATCACTTGATATATCATGCCTCCCATATTGCCATGTCATCCTCTAACCATCCTTTCCTAGCAAACCGTTGTTTGGCTATGTTACCGCTTTTGCTCAGCCCTTCTTATAGCATTGCTAGTTGCAGGTGAAGTTGAAGTTTGTTCCATGTCGGAACATGGATATGTTGGGATATCACAATATCTCTTATTTAATTAATGCATCTATATATTTTGGTAAAGGGTGGAAGGCTCGGCCTTATGCCTGGTGTTTTGTTCCACTCTTGCCGCCCTAGTTTCTGTCATACCGGGATTATGTTCCTTGAGTTTGCGTTCCTTACGCGGTTGGGTGATTTATGGGACCCCCTTGACAGTTCGCCTTGAATAAAACTCCTCCAGCAAGGCCCAACCTTGGTTTTTCCATTTGCCACCTAAGCCTTTTCCCCAAGGTTTTCGCGAGCCCGAGGGTCATCTTTATTTTAAACCCCCGGACCAGTGCTCCTTCGAGTGCTGGCCCAAACTGGGCGATGTCCGGCGCCCCCTGGGAAACCAGGGTCTATGCCAACCCGACGTCTTGCCCATCTGGTGTGCCCTGAGAACAAGATATGTGCAGCTCCTATCGGGATTTGTCGGCACATTCGGGTGGCTTTGCTGGTCTTGTTTTACCATTGTCGAAATGTCTTGTAAACCGGGATTCCGAGACTGATCGGGTCTTTCCGGGAGAAGGTTTATCCTTCGTTGACCGTGAGAGCTTATGATGGGCTAAGTTGGGACACCCCTGCAGGGTATTATCTTTCGAAAGCCGTGCCCGCGGTTATGAGGCAGATGGGAATTTGTTAATGTCCGGTTGTAGAGAACTTGTCACTTGACCCAATTAAAATACATCAACTGTGTGTGTAGCCATGATGGTCTCTTCTCGGCGGAGTCCGGGAAGTGAACACGGTCTGAGTTATGTTTTGACGTAAGTAGGATTTCAGGATCAGTTCTTGGTCATTGCTAGATGACGACCATTCTGTTGCTTCTCTTCTCGCTCTCTTTTGCGTATGTTAGCCACCATATATGCTTATTGCCGCTGCAGCTCCACCTCACTACACCATCCTTTCCAATAAGCTTAAATAGTCTTGATCTCGCGGGTGTGAGATTGCTGAGTCCTCGTGACTCACAGATTCTACCAAAACAGTTGCAGGTGCCGACGATGCCAGTGCAGATGATGGGATCGATCTCAAGTGGGAGTTTGATGAGGAACGTGGTCGTTACTATGTGTCTTTTCCTGATGATCAGTAGTGGAGCCCAGCTGGGACGATCGGGGATCTAGCATTTGGGGTTATCTTATTTTCATCTGGATTTTGGCCGTAATCGGTCTATATGTGTGTATTTTGGATGATGTATGAATTATATTTATGTATTGTGTGAAGTGGCGATTGTAAGCCAACTCTTTATCCCATTCTTGTTCATTACATGGGATTGTGTGAAGATGACCCTTCTTGCGACAAAACCACTATGCGGTTATGCCTCTAAGTCGTGCCTCGACACGTGGGAGATATAGCCGCATCATGGGCGTTACAACCTATGGGTCCATAGTTAGTATCTAGATGGCTTCCTCTCTCTCGTTTCATTCTCAATACAATGGTCTCTTGGAGATCCATATGATGTAACTCTTTTTGCGGTGTGTTTGTTGGGATCAGATGAACTTTGAGTTTATGATCAGATATATCTTTTTATCCATGAAAGTTATTTGAGTCTTCTTTGATCTCTTATATGCATGATTGCTTATAGCCTCGTATTTCTTCTCCGATATTTGGGTTTTGTTTGGCCAACTTGATCTATTTGTCTTGCAATGGGAAGAGGTGCTTTGTGATGGGTTCGATCTTACGGTGCTTGATCCCAGTGACAGAAGGGGAACCGACACGTATGTATCGTTGCCATTAAGGATAACAAGATGGGGTCTATTTCTACATAAATAGATCTTGTCTACATCATGTCATCATTCTTAATGCATTACTCCTTCTCCATGAACTTTAATACACTAGATGCATGCTGGATAGCGGTCAATGTGTGGAGTAATAATAGTAGATGCAGGCAGGAGTCGGTCTACTAATCTTGGACGTGATGCCTATATAATGATCATTGCCCGGATATTGTCATGATTATTTGAAGTTCTATCAATTGCCCAACAGTAATTTGTTTACCCACCGTTTGCTATTTTTCTCGAGAGAAACCACTAGTGAAAACTACGGCCCCGGGTCTCTTCTTTAATATATTTGCCTTTGCGATCTATTTTCCTTTGCTTTTATTTTCAGATCTATTAAATTTAAAATACCAAAATATATTGCTGCACTTTATTTTATTTGGCGTTCGAAATATCAATATTTACAACTCTCTCACGTCCTTTTGCCAATTTCTGGCGCCGTTACCCGAAAGGGATTGACAACCCCTTTAACACGTCAAGTTGCGAGTATTTGTTATTTATGTGTAGGTGCTGTTTACGTAGTGTTGCTTGGTTCTCCTACTGGTTCGATAACCTTGGTCTCATCACTGAGGGATGTGCTGCATCATCCCTTCCTCTTTGGGGAAATACCGACATAGTTATAGCAGACATCAAAAGGAATTTCTAGTGCCGTTGCCGGGGAGGATCATGTCAAGATAGTCTCCCGTCTACGCGCCAATTTCTGGCGCCGTTGCTGGGGAAACATCATCAACATCTACCAGGTTCCTAACCACAAATATCATCTCCTCGCAATTTACATTATTTTCCATTTGCCTCTTGCTTTCCTCTCCCCCACTTCACAAAAATTTGTCGTTTTATTCGCCCTCCTTTTTTCGTTCGCCGTTTTCTTGCCGGGTCTATTTTTGTGTGCAATCTTGTTTGCCACTTTTGCGGTTATGGATAGCTCCTCCTCTATTGCATGCACTCGCGAGAACGAGGTTCTCAACTTTAAACAAAGGGGGGGACAAAATTTAAAAGATGCTTGGTATAGGATTTGCAATGCTCATAATAGATCTATCTGTAAGCAATCTACCGTTGTTCTTCGTCGCTGTTTTTATGTGGGCATCACCACTTGGTATAGATTCGTCCTTGATAAGATTACCGCTGGAAATTTCTTGATGTGTCCCTCTCTTGATGCTTTTAATGCTATTGCAAATTTAGTAGGCTCACCACCTCTTATGATTAATGTCGACGTAGTTCTAGCAGACATCAGACACCGAGGCCACCGCTCACATGTTTGCTCATCCTGATAATCTTGCCTCCTTCACTCCCGTCACCACCGACCGCCGCTTCTTTATCGGCGATGGTTCCACCCTTTGTTACACACGTCAGGCACACTTCTTTTCCTTCTAATTCCATGCCTTTATCTTTGTCTAACATACGTGTGTCTCCTCATCTTATAAAAATCTTATTTCCGTTCGTTGTTTCGCTCGTGAAAATCATGTCACTATTAAATGTGACGAGGTTGGATTTTCTGTCAAGGACGCTCGAACCAAGATGGTACTGCGCGGATGTGACAGCCTTGATGAGCTCTATCTGGTGCATTCACCTTCATCCGCCACCACCGCACCGGTTGCTCTCTCCGCTAGCGTTGATCTCTGGCACGCTCGTCTCGGTCATCTCAACCCCATCACTCTTCATCATATTCCTAGGAGTTTCAGTTTCAGTTGTAATAAGATAGAGTATCACACTTGTCATGCTTGTTGTGTTGGAAAACACGTTCACCTTCCGTTTAATAACTCCACCACCATTGCTTCTTTTCCTTTTCAGTTGAATCATAGCGATGTGTGGACCTCTCCGGTTCCTAGTAATTCGGGCTATTTATATTATCTGGTTAACATTGATGATTATTCTCATTATGTGTGGACTTTTCCTTTGCGACGAAAGTTGGATGCACTCTCCACTTTGACGGATTTTACTCCTATGTCAGCACATAGTTTTGGCGTCCCATTCTTGCTCTTCAGACTGACAATGGAAAAGAGTTCGACAATCTTGCTTTCCGCACTTTTCTGTCGCACCATGGCACAATTTTTCGTCTCACATGCCCGTATACTTCACAGTAGAACGGTCGAGCCGAACGCGTCCTTTGCACTCTGAATGACTGCGTTCGCACGCTCCTGTTTCATGCTAACGTGCCACCTCGTTTCTGGCTGGACGCACTTGCTACCGCATCACTTCTCCTTAACCTTTGACCCTGTCGCCCACAGTGGAATGACACACCTCATCACCTCATATTTGGTACGCCACCGTCTTATGATGGTCTGCGTATTTTGGGGTGTCTTTGTTATCCTAGCACCGCCGACACTACTCCTGATAAACTTGCACCATGTTCTGTTGCATGCATCTTCATCGGCTACCCTTCTAACACCAAGGGCTATCGGTGCTATGATCCCGTCTCCCATTGTCTGTTCACCTCCCAGCACGTTTACTTTGATGAGCATGTGTTTTCATTTCAGCAGGTACCTCTGGCTGTCCCTCCTACCAGTGATGACGTGGGAACCTCGACGCCTCTCCCGGGGCGCTCGCGTGCCGCTCTTGGCCCTCCCCTGGCTTTGAGGCGCGTCACCAACTGGCGCCTTTCGGTTCGGCGCCCCCGACCGTGGCTCTGGTGCCCGCGGCCCCAACGCCCGTGGCTCCGGCGCCCTCTGCGCCCCGTTCGCCTGCGGCCCTGGCGCCTCTGGACCTAGCGCCCCCTCCGACCGCAGCCCTGGTGCCTGTGGCTCTGGCGCCCTCGGCGCCCTCTTCGGCCGCGGCCTCTTCATTGGAGACTGCAGACTCACCACCCATGGCCGGTCCGGGCACTCGCGCCCGTACGGGCGTTTTTCGCCCGAGCTCGCGCTATGCTTCAGACGAGTACGTCCATGCGGCATCCACCTCTACGCCGTCGCCGGTGCCATACTTCGTGCAAGGCGCTCTTTGCGACCCGCTCTGGATGGCTGCGATGCAAGAGGAGTTTGATGCCTTGCTACGCAACTGAACATGGCAGCTTGTTCCCCGTCCCCGCCACGCTAATGTGATTACCAGGAAGTGGGTCTTCAAACACAAGCTTCGCCCTGATGGTACCCTTGATCGCTATAAAGCGTGTTGGGTTGTTCGTGGTTTCCGGCAACGTGCTGGCATCGACTTCACCGACACCTTCGCTCTGGTTGTTAAGCCCGGGACGATTCGCACGGTTCTCTACCTTGTGGTCTCCCGTGCCTGGCCGGTGCACCAGATGGATGACTCCAACGCCTTCCTTCATGGTCACCTCGAGGAGCAGGTCTTCTGCCAGTAGGCCACGGGGTTCATTCATCCAGCACATCCCAATCATGTGTGTCTGCTCTCGCGGTCCTTGTACGGTCTCAAGCAGGCCCCTCGCGCTTGGTACCAGCGCATCGCGGCGTTTCTGCACCAGCTTGGGTTTCGATCTACCCGCTCAGACGCGTCGCTCTTAGTCTATCACCAGGGCTCCGACACGGCATACCTGCTTCTTTATGTTGACGGCATCATCCTGACGGCATGTACGGCTAGTCTTCTTAGTCAGCTCACTACCCATCTTCGCGTTGAGTTTGCCATCAAGTACTTGGGTCCTTTGCACTACTTCCTCAGTGTTGAGCTGGTGTGATGTCCGGGGCTTCTTTCTTCACCAGCGGAAGTACGCTCACGAGCTCCTGGATCGCGTTGGCATGCTTAACTGCAAGCCCGCTGCTACGCCTGTTGATACGAAGGACAAGCTCTCTGCCACAGATGGTTCTCATGCTTTGGATGCTGCCTTCTACTAGTCTATTGTTGGGGCTCTTCAGTACCTCACTCTGACTCGACGGGAGATCCAGTATGCCGTCCAGCAGGTGTGTCTTCACATGCATGCTCCTCGGGATGTTCATTGGGCTGCTGTCAAGCGGATTCTCCACCATGTTTGTGGCACTATGGACCTCAGTGTCACGCTTCACGCCTCCACCGACATCGTCCTCGCCGCCTACTCCGATGCCAACTGGGCATGCTGCCCCAACACTCGTTGCTCTCCCTCGAGCTACTGTGTCTTCCTTGGACCTTCGCTCATCTCGTGGTCGTCCAATAGGCAGCCTACAGTCTCTAGCTTCAGTGCTGAGGTTGAGTATCATGATGTGGCCAACGTCGTTGCCGACTGTTCGTGGCTTCACCAGCTGCTTCAGGAGCTCTCATGTCCTGTCGACCGTGCGACGGTGGTTTACTGCGACAACGTATCAGTGGTCTACCTCTCTGCCAACCCGGTTCATCATCGTCGGACCAAGCATATTGAGTTAGATACTCATTTTGTTTGGGAATAGGTGGCTCTTGGCCATATTCGTGTTCTACACATTCCTACTTCCCAACAATTTGCAGATATCATGACCAAGGGCTTGCCTACGGCGTCATTTGAGGAGTTCCGGTCCAGTCTTTGCATTAGCAATGGTGCCGCTTCGACTGCGGGGGGGCGGGGGTGTTGAATATATGTGTTGTGCTTGTGCATATTGTGTATTGGGCCCACTTCCTAGTTTCCTTGTATGGTTGAGGTCGTGCTCCACCATTGTACATCATACATACGTGCGATTGCACCTGAGTAATACATTGTGAAATTCTCATATAATACAGGCCGGATCCGAGGGGGGGGAGGCGCGAGCGGGGAATGACCGGATCCTTGACCGGCGCGCGAGAGGAGGCAGCTCCGACGTGGGGCTCATCCTGGAGGGCGGCGGTGGCGGCCAATACGAAGAAGAGGAGGTTGGGACTTGCTGCGGTTGATGAATAAGCAGGGTGGTGCCAGTGCGAGATGGCGAGGGTGAGGGAGATCCAGCGCGGCTCGGGTCCCAGTGGCCGGATCCGAAGGTGGCCGGTGATGTTGGAGCTCCATGGCGATGGAGCTTCATCCTGGGTACAGAAAGAAAAAGAGAGAGTTGAGGGAGGGGAAAGGCAGTGAGGGAGCGAAAGGGAAGGGAGGAGACGAAGAAGGCATGGCCTGGTGGTTGAGGTCGCCGGCAGCGACGTGCTCCGGCAAGGTTGCACGGTGAAGAGGACCTCGGGACAGGAGCTGGCTGAGGTATAGGAGGAGCTCCTCTGGTTGGCTGGGTCTGCAAATCGAGGAGGAGAAGGTGGGAGGCGTCGGATCCGAGAAGGAGGCTGGCGGCGGTGATGGGACAAGCTGCCTAGAATTTAGGGTTTGGTCTAGAGATTGACTAGGGTGATCAGCTATATATAGTAGGTGGGTTAGGGTTAGACTATTTTGTCCCTCCGATCGTAATCGGACGGTCGAGAATAAAATGCTTTGGGAGTCCAAACAAATAACCGAACATATTTTAGGGATGTTTGAGGATGATCTGAACCCATCGGTCATGACCGTGCGGTTCGGGTTTGGGAATGGTTTTCGGATTAAGTTGCAAAAGATCATGGGTTGTGCAGAGAGGGTAGGCGGTCGTGTGCGAGTGTGGTTGGTCTCGGTCAATGATGACAACAGAGAGTACGGCAACTAAGAACGGATGCAATTTCTTGAAAACATGTGGATGCAATGCGCATGATGCCCTGATGCAATGCACAATGCAAACAAATAAAACACACGGCAACAATGTAAATAAATGGAAGGCATCTGGAGCGTCGGTCTCGGGTCGTTACATCTGTCACATGCTAGTTAGTTCATGCATTAGAGTGTTGCATCATGGCTACATTTCACAGAAACCTGAAATGGGGATGCCAGAAACCCCCAGCACCCCCCCTGGAACAACTAGGGTTTACTAAAAATTTTCCAATGAACCTGAAATGCCCTCCATAAATGTTCACCACCTTTGGTCTTGGCTAAAACCTCTGCCAAAAATGGTTTCATATTTTTGGAGGCCATCTTGGATTTTTGCACAAGCCATAAGTATTTGCATTTGGGCATTTTAAATGCTATAAATATTTTTAAATGCCCAAATAATCTTGAAGGTATTTTTAGGCTGTTGGGAATAATCTCAAAGGTGCCTCAGAATATTTTCAGGATTTTTCCAAATGAAATAGTATTTTTACTATTTCAAAACACAGTACAGAAATAAATAAAAAAGAGAAAAGAACAGAAGGCAGAAGACTTACCTGGCAGCCCACCTGGCGGCCCAGCACTATGCTGGCCCGCGCCAGTCAGCTGCCTGCTCTCGCCAGAGCAGGCAGAGAGGTGACGCCGGCGAGCGTGAGCTCGCCACGGCGCCAGCAGCTTGCCGCCCCCGCCGCGGATGAGCTGGCCGACCTCTCTCGACGCGCCCCGAGCCCCCGGACATCGCCATTCTCCCCCATCGCCTCTCCCTCGCCTTCTCCCCACCATGGCCGACGCCGCCGCAGCCACCTCACCGGAGTAGCCGCGCCCACCGTCGACCTCGCGCCGTACTACCGTGTCCTACAGCACCGCCGTCGCCCACTCCTTCGAGCAAGCCGAGCCCCGAGCGCTCGTTTGCCCCGAAGCTCCGTCACCGACCTCGCCTTCGCCGCTCACCGTCGGAGATCCCCTCCGCCGTCGCCACTGCTACAGCTCGTCTCCGACCTCGCCGTCTGCTCCGTCGCAACCGCCGTGAGCATGGCCACCTTCCCATCCTCTCCTCTCTCTCTCTTGAGCGCTGTAGCCACCACACGAAGCTCACCCGAACGCGCCGCCGCACGAGCTCGTCGCCGACGAGGCTCCGGCCATCTAACGGCCGCACCACCGTAGCCATTAGCTCCACCGCAACGCCAGGAACCCGTAGCGCCATCGCTTGCCCCTCGCCGTGCTCTCTAGCTACGGTTTCGACTACGCCCGTACCCGGCAGCCGCCCGGCTCGTCGCCGGCGTCGATTCCGGCGACCCCGAGCTTCTCTACCACCACCAGTCGACGCGATTCGCCCCCAGCTACACATAGGTACTCTCCGCCGTCCTTTTGGTCGCCGGAGGGGGATCCCGCACTCCACCGCCGCGTCTGGACGTCGCCGGCGGCTAAACGCCGGCAAATCAACGTGGTTTGACCACAGGTCAACCCCCCCAGGGTCACTGACGAGTGGGGCCCGCCTGCTAACTAATCTGAGTTAGAATTAAAACTAATCCTAATTAACTAATTACCTAACAGTGTCACTGACACAGGGGACCCAGACGTCAGGTTTGACCTGGACGACCCCGTTGACCTGCTGACGTCACACTGACATCAGGCTGATGCAGTAAATCTTTTACTGGAATTATTCTTATATTGGAAATTCCAGAAATTATCACAAACTTCAAAAAATCATAGAAAATAATCTATAGCTCAGAATGAAAAGATTTATATATGAAAAATGATCAGAAAAATCCATTCTATCCATCTGTACTGGTTTCATGCATGATTAAGCAAGTTAAGCTACTGTTTTATACAGAACAAGATAAAGCACTAATATGGGCCATTTATGAACTTGGAATTTGAATCTTTGATTCAAATTAGTCCAAACCCATCTGGTCTTAGTTGCATTAGCCCAATACATCCATTTTGCCATGTCCCATGCATGCATCATATTGTTGCACTTGCTTGGTGTTGATTGTGCTTCGATGTGTTCATTGTGGTAGGTCCTGCCTCCGAGGATATTCACGAGTATCCAACTGAAGGGCAGAATCCCACCACCACTCCGTCAGGCAAGCAACCCATTGATCATTTCGATACAAACCCATCTTCTCACTTCTGCTCTCGTTTACTGCATTAAGACAACGCGATTCAAACTGCTGTGTGTTGCGGTAGTTGAACGCACTTTCCTTTGCATGACCTGTCATTGCCACAGTAACTAGATGAAACCCACTAGCATGTGTAGGAGTTGATTGAGCCATGTTGTGTTCCTACAATGCTATGCTTGCTATGCTTAGAGTTGTGTCAGGTCTGGCTCATCAGGGTGATGAACTAGAGTGAAAGTGTGTGTGTCGGTAAAGAGAGTGAAGTGTTGAACACGATTTGGTAAAGGTATCGATGGGAGGCCATGTAGGAGTACATGGTGGGTTGTTTCATTGAGACCGTCCCTAAGAACTGAGATCTGTATGCGTGATTTAAGATTCAGCTACTACCACACATTGGGCCCGAAACCAATGGACCCCCTCGGCTTCTTAATCACCCTTGTCCTCTGTCCAGGAGTTGCACGTAGTTTCTGGTGTTTGTAGTAAGCTGGAGGCCGTGGACAGCGCTGACCAAGGGGTCGGCTGTGATGCGGTAGGCTCGTGGCACGGTGTACCGAGTCGCCCGTTTGGTGTCCGGGAACCCTGCACACATCGTTTGGGGCCGTATGTGGAAACCTCGGCCGGACTCCCTGCGGATGGAACCTAAATAGGCGATAAACCTGGACTAGAGACTCGAGTGTTTAGGTAGGCTGTGGCCGACACCCACGTTGGGCTTCCGCTTGAAGGTTGCCGAGTACACGTCGTGTAGCGACGATAAGTGGTGAGAGCGTGTGTGACGAAGTACACCCCTGCAGGGTATGAAACTATTCGAATAGCCGCGTCCGCGGTAAAGGACTACTTGGTCGCTTATGCAGTTCATAGACAAGTAAATGGATACTACTAAAAGCCTCAAGATAAGTGTGAGTACCGCGGATAGCCCTCTCGTTGGATGATGAGGGAGGATCCACGGTGGAGTATTGAGATGGTGATTAGTGGACTCGTGTGCGAAAACTATTTCACCAGTGGTGTATCGTAGGATAGCTTAGCCAAGAGTCAAAGCTGGCTTGCTGCAATAACCCCACTACCTTCTTGAGAATGAGCATGTATAGTAGGATCTGTTGTAAGACTTGCTGAGTACCGTTGTACTCATGTTGCCTAATTACTGTTTTCAGACGACAACACCGCCCCTTCTGACGGGTTCTACGTAGAACTCGACGACGATGAGTGACGCGCCACCCAGGTGGTGATCTAGGCTTGTGAAGGGCCTATGTAGATAGACAGGCTTCGTCAAGCCTTCTTTCTTTCTAGTGTCTGTACCCAGACAGTTTGCTTCCGCATGTGCTTGTATGATTGTATGACTTGAGTGTCGGGTCATGTGACCCCTATCTGTATGAACAAGTTATGTAAGGCTCTCCGGAGCCCTTTAAATAAAGTACTTGAGTTGTAGAGTTTTGTTGTGATGCCATGTTGTATTTGCACATATCGAGCATATTGTGTGTATGTTTGAAATGCTTGGTATGTGTGGGATCCGACAATCTAGTTGTTTATCTTTAGCAGCCTCTCTTATGGGGAAATGTAGTCTAGTGCCTCCTTGAGCCATAGTAGTCCGCTACAGCCCGGTTCACGGGAGTCCTGCTAGCCCAGCACTACTGCTCTGGACACTTGACTGGCCGGCATGTGAGTCATATCGTTCCTGTGTCTGTCCCTTCGGGGAAATGTCACGCGGTGACATCCGGAGTCCTGCCTAGCCTGCTACAGCCCGGGTTCCCGGAGTCCTGTTAGCCCAGTGCTACAGCCCGGATTCACACGCTGCTGACCGACACGTTCGATGTTGATTCATGTATGCCTGTCCCCATACGTTAGTGCCGCTTTGGGCTCACGACTAGCCATGTCGGCTCGGGTTCTCTGTCATATGGATGCTAGCGACATTATCATATACGTGAGCCAAAAGGCGCAAACGGTCCCGGGCCATGGTAAGGCGACACCCGTGGGAGTACCGTGCGTGAGGCCGCAATGTTATATGAGGTGTTACAGGCTAGATCGGTGTGACTTGGAATCGGGGTCCTGACAACATCTCAGGGTTCAACTTCAAGTTGATCTTGCGTACGTTTGCAAAGGTCTCTCCCAAGTCCTGAATGAGAGTTGATTTGTCTTTGGTCTTGACCACTATGTCATTGATGTAAGCTTCAATATTCCGGTGCACATGAGACTCAAACCCAATTTGCACCACCCTTGCAAAGGTGGATCCAGCGCTCTTCAACCCGAAGGGCATCCGCACGAAGCAGTATGTGCCACATGGGGTTATGAACGCGGTCTTCTCCTCGCTCCTTGGACATGAATATCTGATGGTACCCAGAGTATGCATCCAAGAAGGAAAGCAGATAACACCCAGAAGTGGAATCTATGATCTAGTCGATGCGCGGCAAGGGGAACGGGTCTTTTGGGCATGCTTTATTCAGGACTATGAAGTCTATGCAAAGCCTCCATTTCCCATTCATCTTGCGCACCACCACCGGGTTCGCCAACCATGTTGGGTGTAACACTCCTCTGACCAAACCAGCTGCTTCAAGTTTCTTGATCTCTTCGGCAATGAACTGTTGCAGTTCTAAAGCTTGTTTTCTGACCTTCTTCTTGACGGGTCGGGCATGAGGGCAGACAGTTAGGTGGTGATCGATTACCTCCCTGCGAACACCGGGGATTTCAGATTGTTGCCAGGCAAACACATCTACAGTCGCCTGCAGGAAGGAAACAAGCGTGCTTTCCTATTTGTCACCAAGGGTTTAGCTGATGGTGAACGTACCACTAGCACCATCCATCCTTGCCGGGACCTTCTTCACCGCAGGTGAGGTAACCTTGGGTTTCTTGCTAGTGCAGCTATCCGGCAAATCATCGACGGGTGATAACCCAAAGTATAGGGGATCGCAACAGTTTTCGAGGGTAGAGTATTCAACCCAAACTTATTGATTCGACACAAGGAGAGCCAAAGAATATTCTCAAGTATAAGCAACTGAGTTGTCAATTCAACCACACCTGAAAGACTTCATATCTGCAGCAAAGTACTTAGTAGCAAAGTAGTATGGAAGTAATGGTAACAGTGGAAAAAGTAACAGTAGCAGTTTTGTAGCAATTGTAACAGTAGCAACGGAAAAGTAACTTAGCAAATATCAATATGAAACGAGCTCGTAGGCAATGGATCAATGATGGATAATTATGTCGGATGGCATTCATCATGCAACAGTTATTACATAGGGTGACACTGAACTAGCTCCAATTTATCAATATAATGTAGGCATGTATTCCGTCTATAGTCATACGTGCTTATGGAAAAGAACTTGCATGACATCTTTTGTCCTACCCTCCCGTGGCAGCGGGGTCCTATTGGAAACTAAGGGATATTAAGGCCTCCTTTTAATAGAGAACCGGACCAAAGCATTAGCACTTACTGAATACATGAACTCCTCAAACTAGGGTCATCACCCGGAAGTGTCTCGACTATTGTCACTCCGGGGTTGCTGGATCATAACACGTAGTAGGTGACTATAACTTCCAAGATAGGATCAAGAACAGAAATATATTCATGAAAACATAATAGGTTCAGATCTGAAATCATGGCACTCGGGCACTAGTGACAGTCACATGCATTAAGCATAGCAAAGTCATAGCAACATCAATCTCAGAACATAGTGGACACTAGGGATCAAACCCTAACAAAACTAACTCGATTACGTGATAAATGTCATCCAACCCATCACCGTCCAGCAAGCGTATGATGGGATTACTCATGCACGGCGGTGAGCATCATGAAATTGGTGTTGGAGGATGGTTGATGATGACGATGGCGACGATTTCCCCTCTCTGGAGCCCAAAACGGACTCTAGATCTGTCCTCCCGAGGAAGAACAGGAGGTGGCAGCGGCTCCCTGTCGTAAAACGCGATGAATCCTTCTCTCTGATTTTTTTCTCCCCAAACGTGAATATATGGAGTTGGAGTTGAGGTCGGTGGAGGTCCGTGGGACCCACAAGACAGGGGGCATGCCCTAGGGGGGCGCCCTCCACCCTTGTGGACAGCTGGTGGGTCCCCTTCTATTGATTCTTTCGCCAATATTTTTTATTTATTCCAAGAATAATCTCCGTGAAGTTTCAAGTCATTCTTAGAACTTTTATTTCCGCACAAAAATAACACCATGGCAATTCTGCTGAAAACAACGTAAGCCCGGGTTAGTTTCATTCAAATCATGCAAACTAGGGTCCAAAACAAGGGCAAAAGAGTTTGGAAAAGTAGATACGATGCAGATGTATTAACCCCCCAAGCTTAACCCATTGCTTGTCCTCAAGTAATTCAGTAGACAAACTGAAAGTGACAAAGAAAAACTTTTACAAACTCTGTTTGATCTTGTTGTTGCAAATATGTAAAGCCAACATTCAAGTTTTCAGCAAATATTATGAACTAACCATATTCAAATAACATTTAGGTCTCACGTTTACTCATATCAATGGCATAATCAACTAGCGAGCAATAATAATAAATCTCGGATGACAACACTTTTTCAAAACAATCATGATATGATATAACAAGATGGTATCTCGCTAGCCCTTTCTGAGACCGCAAAACATAAATGCAGAGCACCCCTGAAGATCAAGGACTGACTAGAGATTGTAATTCATGGCAAAAGAGATCCAGTTATGGTCATGCTCAATATAAAATAATAGCAAAGCATACAAATGACAATAGTGCTCTCTAACTGGTGCTTTTTATAAGAGGATGATGACTCGGCAATAAAAGTAAATAGATATGCCCTTCGCAGAGGGGAGCAGGGATTTGCAGAGGTGCCAGAGCTCGAGTTTTAAAACAGAGATGAATAATATTTTGAGCGGCATGCTTTCATTGTCAACATAACAACCAAGAGATCTCGGTATCTTCCATACTGTATATATTATAGGCGGTTCCCATACAGAATGGTAAAGTTTATACTCCCCCACCACCAACAAGCACATTCCACGGCTGGTCCGAAACAACGGGTACCGTCCAACTAACAACAGTCCTGGGGGAGTTTTGTTTGCAATTATATTTTGATTTGATTTGAGCATGGGACTGGGCATCCTGGTTACCAGCCATTTTCTCGTGAATGATGAGCGGATTCCACTCATCGTGAGAATAACCCACCTAGCATGGAAGCTATTGACAGTCCTAGTTGCTACATGAGCGATTCGAGCATACAAAACAAAATATCATTTGAAGGTTTAGATTTTGGCACATGCAAATTTACATGGAACGGCAGGTAAATACTGCATATAAGTAGGTATGGCCGACTCATATGGACCAACTTTGGGTTTATGGAAGTGGATGCACAAGCAGTATTCCTGCTTAGTACACGTGAAGGCTAGAAAAAGACTGGGGAGCGACCAACTAGGGAGCGACAACGGTCATAAACATACATTGAGATTAACCAACATTGAATGCAAGCATGAGTAGCATATAAATCACCATGAACATAAATATCGTGGAGGCTATGTCGATTTTGTTTCAACTACATGCGTGAACATGTGCCAAGTCAAGCCACTCGAATCATTCAAAGGAGAATACCATCCTATCATACCACATCACGACCATTTTAAAAGCATGTTGGCACGCAAGGTAAACCATTATAAACTCCTAAATAATTAAGCATAGCATGAGTAACTATAATCTCTAATTGTCATTGCAAACATGTTTCATTCATAATGGGCTGAATCAGGAATGGTGAACTAATCTCTACTTCTATAAAAATGTGAGTTGGTGATGATGGTGTGCCTGCCTTCGGGCTATATGTACCGTCCGATCTGGAATCTAAGGTTGAGATTGAAAGTGAGACGTGTTATGCCGAGCCAACAATGACCAAAACAGAGATAGTCTAGAGGTTTCTCCTTCTCCTGTGAATTTCCTCGCCGCCAGCCCCTCACCTCCCTTTTCCCGCGAGCGCCGGAGTTGAGGAGGTGCTGGTGGCGGGTACGCACTTCGTGTGTCGTCGCGGTCGTGTAAGAGTGGTGTGCGGCGGCGGTCGTAAAGGTTGGGGAAGATGACCACAGTACGGGTGTCATGGTGGCGAGAGGCAATGCCGACGGGTGCTTCGGTTCAATCTTGACGGCGCGAACCACCTGTAGAGTGGCAGCAGCACGGGCCCCCGGGAGATGGAGATCGACCAAGGCACGACATGCGGCGATGGGGAGCAGCTGAGAGGCGTTGGCCGGGAGCAACGAAGGCATCGACAGCCGGCGACCAGGAGCAGCGATTGGGGAGAAATCAGAGGAAATTGATCGGGGGCGTTTGGGTCCTTACGGCACCAGCGTCCGCCATGCATCCAGCAGCCATGCTTGCTGTCCTAAGCAGGTCTTGGACGGCCCACCACGCGCAGAGCTTCCAACCGCCCCCGTTCGAGCGCGTCCACTCCGGCCACCGTCCCATCGTTGAGGTCTTGTACCTGTAAAATATAGAGAAATAATCGAGCAGCCGAGATGCTATGCTGCATCGTCCATTCTCCAAGCTGTTGTGCCTGACCCCACCCCAATGGACAGTGAGCACGGTTGCAAGCGAACAAGCTGGCTGTAGCGGGCGCCGGGACGGGCGCTTGGCTATGCGCGACCTCTACGTGCGGAGCCTCATCAGTACACAACGGGCCAGCTACTACAGGTTCTTCGCCTATACAATGGTGATGGCGACATGCTGGAGCCCATATGCGCCGCTTCGGAGAAGTGAGCAACCCCAGATGGCATTTGGCAAAGCTCTTCCATCAGGCGTTGCTCAAAACCTGAAACTTTTTAGTGGCATTTCTCAAGAGCACGCAAGTACAACAGCTCCATTGCCGTTCATAGTTGTTGACCTGCCTATTGTATCATTTTCATCATTGACATATGCATGTAGCAAATTATCATTGCAAAATGTTGTGGCTGCAATGTTTGTCCTGTTAATTATGCATTCTTACTTTCTGATATAGTGTTACTTCTTTGTTAGTTATGTCTTATTTTTTTTCTCTATGTTCATTGTATCTGTTGACTTTAGATTGTGCATATGTGGAGAAATATCCAATTTTTTAAGCCACATCCTGGATATTGGTTTCCTTTGTCTGTTATCAACATTTTCTTTGCAGAAACCTGGTTGATGATGTACGAAAGTTACAAGTGGTCCGGTACTAATGTTTTTGTATCTATATACATGTGCACTCACCTCTTTTATATACATATGATTCAAGAGTATTTTTTACTTCACATTCTGTTTCTTTGTTCCATGTCCATTGGGTTTTGCGTTTGCCTAAATATACTACAGACACTCTAAAGGGTTCCTTTTTCCGTTGTCTAAATATTCTGTAGATGGTTATATATAGTACATACCGTTTTTAGGTACAAGATGAAGCCAGAGCGGGCTAATATTTTTGGCACAAATATTTTGAGCGAACAACTAAAAGAAGGGCATACTATGCTTGGCGAATGGGTCTAAAATATTTTTGTAGCCGTTAATGGGGTGCAGACTGGTGGTGGATCCCGTGCTAACCAAAAGCTCGCTGGGGTCATCGTAATTGCCAAATGTGTGTGGACAGATTTTCTATTTGGCACATGTTCTCTGTCCCCTTAATATGGATTATGGAACAACAATGAGGAAGCTGGATAAGCTGAACAACAAGTCTTCTGCAAGGTGAAAATTAAGAAGAAAATGTTTGGCTTGGACGAGGGGGTTCATCTGTCGGAATCCATAATTTGCTAAATGTGTACTTATCAACAATATGGCATCACTTTGAATAATGTCTTGTCTTTTATTGTTCAGTAGGATCATGACACTTAATTAAACAATTCTCACCCGATCTTTTGTGATTCCATTGCGTAGCACGGGCATCTAACTAGTCATATTTACAAAAACAAGATAGGTCGAGTTCATACCAGGTTTTCCTTATCTCAATCATTTCATCATATATCGTCATTATTGCCTTTCACTTGCACGACCGAACAGTGTGGATAATAATAATAATAATAATAATAATAATAATAATAATAATAATAATTGTGCATGTGCATTGGACTAAGCTGGAATCTGCAAACATTTATTCAAAGCAGAAGACAAGGTAATATGGGCTCTTTGTTAGATCAACAATAATGCATATGAGAGCCACTCAACATTTTCATTGTGGTCTTCTCCTCTCGACCCCCAAAGAAAGGAAAAGCATTTCAAAGAAACACACTGAAATGTTTTTGGAGTTTTTGTTTTTCTAAAGAAAGTAAAACAAGAACGAGAAAAACAATTTACACGGGAAAGCTCCCAACAAGCAAAAGAAGAACGAGAAATATTTTTGGGTTTTCTTTTATACTACTACTAAACAAACATGGAAAATAAACTGACTACAACTATTTTTTGGTTTTTCTTAAGTTTTTTCAAGCACACAAGAAAAAAGCAGGAGAAAGAAATAAACTAACATGGATATTACAATGAAAAAGTATGAACACCGACAACTGAATGAGAGTGTGAACATGAATGTATTGTCGGTGAGAAATATGTACTCCCCCAAGCTTAGGCTTTTGGCCTAAGTTGGTCTACGCCCATGGATCAAAGTAGCCCTCTCCGGTGTACTGAGGAGGTTCTTGGGGATTCCACTCGTTAGCGAGCTCCTGTGGCTCCCACTGATAAATAGACTCCTGATATGGATCAGGTGAAGGCTCTGGCCAAGGAACTGGGGATCGCGTCCCCTCCCAGTATGCATGAATGTCCGCGAGCAAAACGAAGTACCTGCCTGAATGAATATCGAACGAAGTAGGTGCAGGGAAGGTAATAATCTAAAATGTATCTTTGCTAAATACCAGGTTATAAATGAGTCTCTTTTCCTTATCATAGCGAATAAAATTATGTGCTACCATGCTTTCATAATCTAAGTGTATAGTGGGTAGAAGCTTCTCCTCTTTCTCATCATGCCTAATAGGTGTCTCAAAGCGTCTAGCAAGGCGGGAAGCATAAATACCTCCGAAGATAGGACCCTTAGTACGGTTTAAACTCAACTGTCTAGCAACCATAGGGCCTAGACTGAAAGTTTTATCACGCAGTAAAGCATGGCGCAAAATGGCAAGGTCAGGAGCACTAAGGCCTCCACTATCCCCACGACCAATCAAACATCTCTCCCGCAAATAGGGAGTAATAGCGCAAAACAGGAAAATGTAAACTAGACACTCTCGCATCCGACACCTTTCTCCTTTCCCCTATGGTAACTTCATCAATAAAAGCTTCCACATATCTAGGACGTGGCTCGTCAACGCTACCCTCATAAGGTAATTTACAAACCTCACAAAACTCATAAAGCGTCATCTCCTTATGCTCATCATATAAGTGAAACTCTACCGTGGGTGGTGATCGCCTAGCATGAAAGTGAAAATTTTGCATGAAAGTATTAGTGAGTAGGAGGTACTGATCACACTTACCATGGAGAAGGTCGGTGATGCCTGCATTCTCAGCCAAATAATAGAAATCCTCATAAATTCCGATCGGCTCCAAGAATGCATCACATGGCCATTCACACGGCCGAATCTCCGTGGCGCGAGGGAGATTGTACTTGGGCTTTTCCTTCTCTTCATTTTCTTTTTCCTTCGAACCCCGGCTCGAGGAGCCTCTCAAGAATCTCCTCATCATTTTCTTTCTCTGAAATTTTTAGTGACTCAAAATAAAAATAAAACTTAACCAAACTCAGCAAGATTGATAACAACTACTCCTACAAGTGCCTAGAGGCTAAATCATGCATCTAAACTACTTTGGACCATATAAATTTGACATGCAAGCTCAAAAACAAGGTCACCACAGCAGCAAAAATTTACATTAAATAAAGCACTAGAAAAAAAACTAATTGGACCATCGGAGGAGTCGCGTGCCAAAGAACAATCCCCCAAAGCAGTTTTGTGAATGGAGCTTTGAGGAAGGAGATTGAAAATTGCAGCAAAATGAGCAAGAACACGGGTTTGAGCTACGGGATTATTTTTTCTGGAGGAAGACGAAGTGGATGGGTGCTGGAATAAGTGGAGGGGACCCACGTGGGACCCACAAGATAGGGGCGCACCCTCCACCCTTGTGGCCCACTAGTGGTGTGATAACCCACAAGTATAGGGGATCACAACAGTTTTCGAGGGTAGAGTATTCAACCCACATTTACTGATTCGACACAAGGGGAGCCAAAGAATATTCTCAAGTATTAGCAGTTGAGTTGTCAATTCAACCACACTTGGATAACTTAATATCTGCAGCAAAGTATTTAGTAGCAAAGTAGTATGGAAGTAATGGTAATGATAGCAGAAGTAATATTTTTGGGTTTTATAGTGATTGTAACACTAGCAATGGAAAAGTAAATAAGAGGAGAACAATATGTGAAAAGCTTGTAGGCATTGGATCGGTGATGAAGAATTATGCCGGATGCGGTTCATCATGTAACAGTCATAACATAGGGTGACACAGAACTAGCTCCAATTCATCAATGTAATGTAGGCATGTATTCCGAATATAGTCATACGTGCTTATGGAAAAGAACTTGCATGACATCTTTTTTCCTACCCTCCCGTGGCAGCGGGGTCCTAGTGGAAACCAAGGGATATTAAGGAATCCTTTTAATAGAGTACCGGACCAAAGCATTAACACATAGTGAATACATGAACTCCTCAAACTATTGTCATCACCGGGAGTGGTCATGATTATTGTCACTTCGGGGTTGCTGGATCATAACACATAGTAGGTGACTATAGACTTGCTAGATAGGATCAAGAACTCACATATATTCATGAAAACATAATAGGTTCAGATCTGAAATCATGGCACTCGGGCCCTAGTGACAAGCATTAAGCATAGCAAAGTCATAGCAACATCAATCTCAGAATATAGTGGATACTAAGGATCAAACCCTAACAAAACTAACTAGATTACATGATAAATCTCATCCAACCCATCACCGTCCAGCAAGCCTACGATGGAATTACTCACACACGGCGGTGAGCATCATGAAATTGGTGATGGAGGATGGTTGATGATGACGACGGCGACGGATTCCCCTCTCCGGAGCCCCGAACGGACTCCAGATCAGCCCTCCCGAGAGAGTTTAGGGCTTGGCGGCGGCTCCGTATCATAAAACACGATGAATCTTTCTCTCTGGTTTTTTTCTCCCCGAACACGAATATATGGAGTTGGAGTTGAGGTCGGTGGAGCTCCAGGGGGCCCACGAGGCAGGGGGCGCGCCCCGCACCCTCGTGGAAAGGGTGTGGGCCCCTGGCCTTGATTATTTCGCCAGTATTTTTTATTATTTCCAAAAATAATCTCCGTGAAGTTTCAGGTCATTCCGAGAACTTTTGTTTCTGCACAAAGATAACACCATGGCAATTCTGCTGAAAACAGCGTCAGTCCGGGTTAGTTCCATTCAAATCATGCAAGTTAGAGTCCAAAACAAGGGCAAAAGTGTTTGGAAAAGTAGATACGACGGAGGCGTATCAACTCCCCCAAGCTTAAACCTTTGCTTGTCCTCAAGCAATTCAGTTGACAAACTGAAAGTGATAAAGAAAACTTTTACAAACTCTGTTTCTTCTTGTTGTTGTAAATATGTAAAGCCAGCATTCAAGTTTTCAGCAAAGATTATGAACTAACCGTATTCACAATAGCTCTTAGGTCTCATGTTTACTCATATCAATGGCATAATCAACTAGCGAGCAATAATAATAAATCTCGGATGACAACACTTTCTCAAAACATTTTCTAGAATTTCCTATATAAGAATAAATCCAGTAAATGCTTTATTGCGTCAGCAGTGCGTCAGGGTGACGTCAGCAGTCAACGGGGACAGTCCAAGTCAAACCTGACCAGTGGGTCCCGCGTCAGTGTCATTAGTCTAACTAATTTTTAGTTAGTCCTAATCCTAACTTAATTAGCAGGCGGGTCCCACCTGACATAGACCCAGGGGGTCAAACTGGGCCCACCCGGGGTCAACTCGGTCAGTGGGGTCAAACTCGCCGGTGTTTAGCCGCCGGCGAGGCCAGACGCGGCGTGGCCGTGCGGGTTTCCTCCTCCGGCGACCAAATGGACGGCGGAGGGCATCGACGTGACGCGGGGAGTGAGCCGCGTCGAGTGGTGGTGGTGGTTGAGCTCCAGGTCGCCGGAAACGACGCCGGCGACGAGCTATGCGGCTGCCGGAGTTCGGGTGAGGTCGAACCCATCGCTAGGGGGCACGGCAAGGGGCGGGCGGTGGTGCTACGGGCTCCTGCGAGTGCGGTGAGGCTAACGGACAGGGTGGGGAGGCCGTTGTGTGGCCGGAGTCACGTCGGCGACGAGCTCGGCGGTGGCACGTGCGGTTGAGCTTCAAGCAGTCGCTACGGTGCTCGAGAGCAAGAATGGAGAGGATGGGGAGGTAGCTGAGCTCACGGCGGTCATGGCGGAGCAGACGGCGAGGTCGGGGATGAGCTGGTGCGGCGGTGACGGCGAAGGGGATCTCCGGCGGCGTTCGGTGAAGACGAGGTCGAAGAAGACGAAGTAGAGCGTGCGAGCGCTCGGGGCTCGGCTAGCTCGACGAAGCAGACGACGACGGAGCTCGTGGACACGGCAGCGCGGTGCGAGGACGACGGTGGCTGCGAGAACTACAGCGGTGCAGGCGCGGCAGCACTACAATCGAATCACTCAATATGGATCTAAAGTAGGAGTCACTTTGAAAAATATTAAGGAGAAGGAACCCATAGTTAATGAGAAAATAAATCAGGATTCCACTAGAATCGATAAACTTGAGAATATCATTACCAACTTGGGAACCGCTTTTTCTTCCGTAAAGAATACTCCAAGTTCTCCAACTAAAATTGCCAAGCTTATGTATGTTCCTAAAAATAAGGGTGAATCCTCTAGTAAGGGAACTGCGGATCTCAAATCTATAAGTATTCATCCCAATCTTTTTGCTATCATTAAGGAACCATTTGTTACAAATGAATTTTTCGATCTTGTGCCTAGAAGTTTGATAATTAATAAAAATAAATAAACTCCTAAGGATGATAGATGCCTCATTGAAGAATTGCCTACCAAAGATGGCAATACCTAGATCTTTCCTTGCTATTATGCCTAGCTAGGGGCGTTAAACGATAGCGCTTGTTGGGAGGCAACCCAATTTTATTTTTAGTTGTTTTTTGCTTTTTGCTTCTGTTTAGGAATAAATATTTGATCTAGCCTCTGGTTAGATGTCTTTTTATGTTTTAATTAGTGTTTGTGCCAAGTTTAACCTATAGGATCTTCTTGGATGATAGTTATTTGATCTTGCTGTAAATTCCAGAAACTTTCTGTTAACGAAAGTAATTGTTAAAAATCACCAGAACGAGATAAAATATTGATTCCAATTGCTGCTGATCAATAAACAAATTGTCTAGGTCCTCCTATTTTGGTAGATTTTTTTGAGTTCCAGAAGTTTGCGTTTGTTACAGATTACTACAAACTGTTCTGTTTTTGACAGATTCTGTTTTTCATGTGTTGTTTGCTTATTTTGATGAATCTATGGCTAGTAAAATAGTTTATAAACCATAGAGAAGTTTGAATACAGTAGGTTTAACACCAATATAAATAACGAATGAGTTCATTACAGTACCTTGAAGTGGTCTTTTGTTTCCATTCACTAACGGAGCTCACGAGATTTTCTGCTGAGTTTTGTGTTGTGAAGTTTTCAAGTTTTGGGTGAAATATTTGATGGATTATGGAACAAGGATTGGCAAGAGCCTAAGATTGGGGATGCCCAAGGCACCCCAAGATAATATAAGGACACCTAAAAGCCAAAGCTTGGGGATGCCCCGGAAGGCATCCCCTCTTTCGTCTACTTCCATCGGTAACTTTACTTGGAGCTATATTTTTATTCACCACATGATATGTGTTTTGCTTGGAGCGTCTTGTATTATTTGAGTCTTTATTTGTTAGTTTACCACAATCATCCTTGCTGTACACACCTTTTGAGAGAGTCACACTTGATTCGGAATTTATTAGAATACTCTATGTGCTTCACTTATATTTTTTGAGGTATATAGTTTTGCTCTAGTGCTTCACTTATATCTTTCAGAGAACGATGGTGGATTTGTTTTATAGAAACTATCGATCTCTCATGCTTCACTTATTATTTTGAGGATCTTAAAATAGCATGGCAATTTGCTTTAATTAATATCATGAGAAATTTGATGCTTGATAATTGTTTTGAGATATAAAGGTGGTAATATCATAGTTGTGCTAGTTGAGTAATTGTGGAATTCAAAAATACATGTGTTGGAGATTGTGATTCCTGTAGAATGCACGTATGGTGAACCGTTATGTAACGAAGTTGGAGCATGAGGTATTTGTTGATTGTCTTCCTTTGTGTGGCGGTCGGGATCGCGCGATGGTTAACTCCTACCAACCCTTCCCCTAGGAGCATGCGTAGTAGTACTTTGCTTTGAGGGCTAATAAATTTTTGCAATAAGTATATGAGTTCTTTATGACTAATGTGAGTCCATGGATTATACGCACACTTACCTTTCCGGAATTTTCTAGCCTCTTCGGTACCGTGCATTGCCCTTTCTCACCTTGAGAGTTGGTGCAAACTTCGCCGGTGCATCCAAACTCCGTGATATGATACGCTCTATCACACATAAACCTCCTTATATCTTCCTTAAAATAGCCACCATACCTACCTATCATGGCATTTCCATAGCCATTCCGAGATATATTGCCATGCAACTTTCCACCGTTTCGTTTATCATGACACGCTCCATTATTGTCATATTGCTTTGCATGATCGTGTAGTTGACATTGTATTTGTGGCAAAGCCACCGTTCATAATTCTTTCATACATGTCGCTCTTGATTCATTGCATACCCCGGTACACCGCCGGAGGCATTCATATAGAGTCATGTTTTGTTCTAAGTATTGAGTTGTAATTCATGAGTTGTAAGTAAATAAAAGTGTGATGGTCATCATTATTAGAGCATTGTCCCAAGTGAGGAAAGGATGATGGAGACTATGATTCCCCCACAAGTCGGGATGAGACTCCGGACAAAATAAAAAAAGGCCATAAAAAAGAAAGGGAAAAGGCCCAAATAAAAAAATGAGCGAAAAAGAGAGAAGGGACAATGTTACTATCCTTTTACCACACTTGTGCTTCAAAGTAGCACCGTGATCTTCATAATAGAGAGTCTCTCATTTTGTCACTTTCATATACTAGTGGGAAATTTCATTATAGAACTTGGCTTGTATATTCCAATGATGGGCTTCCTCAAATGCCCGAGGTCTTCGTGAGCAAGCAAGTTGGATGCACACCCACTTAGTTTCTTTTTGAGCTTTCATACACTTATAGCTCTAGTGCATCCGTTGCATGGCAATCCCTACTCCTCGCATTAACATCAATTGATGGGCATCTCCATAGCCCGTTGATTAGCCTCATTGATGTGAGAGTTTCTCCTTTTTTGTCTTCCCACATAACCGCTACCATTATACCTTATTCCACCATAGTGCTATATCCATGGCTTGCGCTCATGTATTGAGTAAGAGTTGAAAAGGCTGAAGCGCGTTAAAAGTATGAACCAATTGCTTGGCTAAAACCGGGGTCGTACATGATATGAATATTTTGTGTGGGGAAGATGGAGCATAGCCAGGCTATATGATTTTGTAGGGATAACTTGCTTTGGCTATGTTATTTTGATAAGACATAATTGCTTAATTAGTATGCTTGAAGTATTATTGTTTTTATGTCAACATTAAACTTTTATCTTGAATCATATCAAATCTGAACATTCATGCCACAATAAGAATAATTATATTGAAATTATGCTAAGTAGCACTCCACATCAAAAATTCTGTTTTTATCATTTACCTACTCAAGGACAAGCAGGAATTAAGCTTGGGGATGCTTGATACGTCTCCAACGTATCTATAATTTTTTATTGTTCCATGCTATATTATATTCTGTTTTGGACATTAATGGGCTTTATTATACACTTTTATATTATTTTTGGGACTAACCTATTAACCGGAGGCCCAGCCCAGAATTGTTTTTTTGCCTATTTCACAGTTTCGCAGAAAAAGAATATCAAACGGAGTCCAAACGGAATGAAACCTTCGGGAACGTGATTTTCGGAACGAACGTGATCCAGAGGACTTGGACCCTACGTCAAGACATCAACCAGGAGGGCACGAGGTAGGGGCGCGCCTACCCCCCTCCCCAAGCGCGCCCTCCACCCTCGTCGGCCCCATGTTGCTCCACCGACGTACTCCTTCCTCCTATATATACCTACATACCCCCAAACTACCATATACGGAGCCAAAAACCTAATTCCACCACCACAACCTTCTGTACCCGTGAGATCCCATCTTGGGGCCTGTTCCGGAGCTCCGCCGGAGGGGCACTGATCACGGAGAGCTTCTACATCAACACCATAGCCTCTCCGATGATGTGTGAGTAGTTTACCTCAGACCTTTGGGTCCATAGTTATTAGCTAGATGGCTTCTTCTCTCTTTTTGGATCTCAATACAATGTTCTCCCACTCTCTCGTGGAGATCTATTCGATGTAATCTTCTTTTGCAGTGTGTTTGTTGAGACCGATGAATTGTGGGTTTATGATCAAGTTTATCTATGAACAATATTTGAATCTCCTCTGAATTCTTTTATGTATGATTGGTTATCTTTGCAAGTCTCTTCGAATTATCAGTTTGGTTTGGCCTACTAGATTGATCTTTCTTGGAATGGGAGAAGTGCTTAGCTTTGGGTTCAATCTTGCGGTGCCCTTTCCCAGTGACAGCACGGGCAGCAAGGCATGTATTGTATTGTTTCCATAGAGGATAACAAGATGGGGTTTATATCATAGTGCATGAGTTTATCCCTCTACATCATGGCATCTTGCTTAAAGTGTTACTCTGTTCTTTTAAACTTAATACTCTAGATGCATGCTGGATAGCGGTCGATGTGTGGAGTAATAGTAGTAGATGCAGGCAGGAGTCGGTCTACTTGTCTCGGATGTGATGCCTATATACATGATCATACCTAGATATTCTCATAACTATGCTCAATTCTATCAATTGCTCAACAGTAATTTGTTCACCCACCGTAATACTTATGCTCTCGAGAGAAGCCACTAATGAAACCTATGGCCCCCGGATCTATTTTCCATCATATTAATCTTCCAACACTTAGTTATTTTTATTTCCTTTTATTTTACTTTGCATCTTTATTATAAAAATACCAAAAATATTATCTTATCATATCTATCAGATCTCACTCTCGTAAGTGACCGTGTAGGGATTGACAACCCCTTATCGCGTTGGTTGCGAGGATTTATTTGTTTGTGTAGGTGCGAGGGACTCGTGCGTGGTCTCCTACTGGATTGATACGTTGCTTCTCAAAAACTGAGGGAAATACTTACGCTGCTTTACTGCATCACCCTTTCCTCTTCAAGGGAAAACCAACGTAGTGATCAAGAGGTAGCAGTGCCTCCCGAGCCCTAGTTCCAACGTGGTTGGTTGAGTTGGAACCCGTGGGCTCGAGGGTGGCTCACTCCGCTGGTGTGGGCGAGCCGCCCCGGCAAGGGTCTTGCCGGGGCTGCTGAGGCTGCCCCCGGCAAGGATCTTGCCGGGGGAAACTGCTTCGCCTCTCTGCTTCTTTGTGTTCTTGGCCTTGGCGTTGCTTTGGCTGTCTTAGGCTTCAGTTTTACCTTGGTCCACCTCCCCTATTCTGCTTGGTGTGGTCGCGGGCGCGGCTCCGACTGTCCGTGCACAGGTAATGTGGTACAAAGGTGCACCCCCTCTTTTGTACACCGACAGGAGCCCCCAGGCCTGGGCCACACATAAGTGCGACACGTTGTTGGGCCAGGCCCAAAACGGTGCGCGGGCAGGCGGGGCTGTTTTTACCGCGGTAAAACTTTTGGCGCACTGCGCTTCCCACGACCCGCGTTGAATGCGCGACATGGAGGGGTGCGCATGACGTGGGCGGCATGCGTGGGGCGGTTTCCGCATGCATGCGTCATATCGTGGTAAAGAGGCGGCTCGCACCTTCCCTATAAAAAGAGGGAGGCGTGGAGGCGCGGCTCATTTACTGCGCGGGGCCGGGTCGCGGTCTTCAAGGCGTCCACACCCCACGATCACGGGGTGGGGAGAGGTCGCTTCACCCATCCCCTTGGTTCTGCACGTTCGCCACGTGTCCTCCATGCACATGGGGTGGCGAGCGGTGGAGGCGGGAAACCGGGCCGTCGCTGGTTGGGGTAGCAGGTCGATCTCGATTCCCTGCGCCCCCGGTGGCTGGATTGGCCAAGCGGGGCGGCCGAGCCCCGGTCCCGTCCCTTTATATGGAGAGGGAAGGCGCGTTGTCGTCCCCGGCAAGGATCTTGCCGGGGGTCTCATGGCTCTCCTCGGCAAGGATCTTGCCAAGGACCGTTGTCGTTTAATCCTCATATGATCTTGAATGTCCCTTGTCTTCACAAAGATCTGCATGCCACCATGGAGGTGCCTCCCGAGCCCTAGTTCCAACGTGGTTGGTTCAGTTGGAACCCGTGGGCTCGAGGGTGGCTCACTCCGCTGGTGTGGGCGAGCCGCCCCGGGAAGGGTCTTGCCGGGGCCGCTGAGGCTGCCCCCGGCAAGGATCTTGCCGGGGGAACCTGCTTCGCCTCTCTGCTTCTTTGTGTTCTTGGCCTTGGCTTTGCTTTGGCTGTCTTGGGCTTCGGTTTTACCTTGGTCCACCTCCCCTGTTCTGCTTGGTGTGGCCGCGGGCGCGGCTCCGACTGTCCGTGCACAGGTAAAGGGGTACAAAGGTGCGCCCCCTCTTTTGTACATCGACACAATGATTTATTTTCATTATTTTGAACTTTTTTCAAATCCGATGAACTTCTTTTCGAATTTGTGATTTTTTGTCAAAAAATCATCAAATTTTAAAAAAATCATCAACAAATGAAAAAAGTTCATCGATTTGAAAAGAGTTCACGGATATGAAAAAAAACATCACGTAAGGAAGAATAAAAAACCAGAAAACTAAAAATTAAATAAAGGAAAAGGGAAAGAAGGTAAAGGAAGGAAAGAAGGTAAAGAAGGTAAAGGAAGGAAAGAAGGGAAAGAAGGGAAAGGAAGGAAAGAAGGTGAAGGAAAGAAGGGAATGGAAAGACGGGAAAGGAAGGAAAGAAGGTAAAGGAAAGAAGGGAAATGAAAGAAGGGAAAGGAAGGAAAGAAGGGAAAGAATGTAAAGGAAAGAAGAAAGAATATAAAAAGGCAACAAAGTTGTAGTTCAAACCCGCTCAATGGGCCGAGCGGTTAGCTCAACATTGCACAAAACATGAGGTCGCAGGTTCAATACATTCGCTGGTGGTAGCTTTTTTCCCTTAATTCCCTTTTGCGCGCGCGCCCGTATTGGGCCGGCCAAATAGCGCAGCTGCGTGGGCGCCAAAACTCCTAGTTGGCGCTGAAGGCGCTGACTAGGAGCTCCCGAGAGATGGGAGGAGGGGGCGCGCGGGAACTCGTTACCCGGGAGCTGGCGGCGGCGAACTCGGGCTGGATAAGGCCCGGACAGGCCTCTAGATGGGCTTTGCGGGCCCTCTGTGAGGTGGGAGATAGGGGCATTCACATGATGGCTGCTGAGTGGAGGGGCACGGAAAATGAGGCTACAGCCAGGGTTTCCAGAAATGGAAGGGGAGGGCTTCCTTATATAGGCAGGGATGATTTGGAGGGGGGTTTTGAGCTGATTTCAGACCGTTCGATCTCGATCGGGCAGTTCCGAACAGAGGGGCTAGGTTAGGTGGTAGGTGGGATATGTAGCTAGGGTTGGGTTGAGAGCAGAGGGAAGTGGTTCGGCCCGGTGATAGTTTTATCTGCGAAAACGCCTGCAAATTAAACTGACTATAATGCCCCTATACCTTAATGGGTTGCGTATCAAACAACCTTTGAATGCGACAAAATTTTGCAGGCGGTCTACATATAATATAACAAGACCACACGCCAACTTTCAACTCATTCTAAGAATGTTTTATTCCCACTTAGAAAATAATATTTGAACGACGCCACGAGCGTGTGCAAGTGTGGTTGGTCTTGGAATGATCAACGGAAGCAACATGGAGAAGCGGCAATTACGAGCGGATGCAAGTTTTGAAAATTAACATCAGCGGACTATCGATGCAATTTGAATGATGACATGATGAACGCAACAAACACATAAAACACACGGCGATCATGTAAAACATGGAAGGCATCTGGAGTGTCGGCCTCGGGCTGTTACAACTGACCCCCACTAATACGTCCCGAACGTATTTATTTTTGCAAACACTTTTGCTCTACTTTTGGACTCTAATTTGCATGATTTGAATGGAACTAACCCGGACTAACGTTGTCTTCAGCAGAATTGCCATGGTGTTGTTTCTATGCAGAAATAAAAGTTCTCGGATTGAGCTGAAACTGTATAGAGATTATTTTCAGGATGTATAAAAAATACCACCAAAGAGAAATACTAGGGGGCACCAGGGCGCCAGAAGCCCAGGGGGCACGCCCACCCCCAGGGCGCGCCTAGCAGGCTTGTGGGCCCCTGGTAGCTCCCGCAACACATACTCCAACTCCATAAGTACATATTCATCCAGAAAAATATCAAAGAGAAGGAATCATCGTGTTTTATGAAACGGAGCTACGGCCACCTCCTGTTCTTCATTGGGACGGCTAATCTAGAGTCTGTTCGGGGATCCGGAGAGCGGGATTTGACGCCGTCGTCATCACCAACCATCCTCCATCACCAATTTCATGATGCTCACCATCGAGAGTGAGTAATTCCTTCGTAGGCTTGCTGGACGGTGATGGGTTGGATGAGATTTATCATGTAATCAGGTTAGTTTTGTTAGGGCTTGATCCCTAGTATCCACTATGTTTTGAGATTGATGTTGCTATGACTTTGCTATGCTTAATGCTTGTCACTAGGGCCCGAGTGCCATGATTTCAGATCTGAACCCTTTATGTTTTCATGAATATATTTGTGTTCTTGATCCTATCTTGCAAGTTGTATGCACCTATTACGTGTTATAATCCACATACCCCAAGGTGACAATACTTGGGATTCTTTCCGGTGATTACCGTAGTTTGGGGAGTTCATGTATTCACTATGTGCTAATGCTTTTTTCTGGTTCTCTATTAAAAGGAGGCCTTAATACTCCTTAGATTTCCTTATGGACCCCGCCGCCACGGGAGGGTAGGACAAAACATATCATGCAAGTTCTTATTATAAGCACATATGACTATGTATGAAATACATGCCTACATTAATTGATGAATTGGAGCTAGTTCTGTGTCGCCCTAGGTCATGACTGTTACATGATGAATGTCACCCAACATAATTATCCATCATTCATCCAATGCCCACATCTTTCGCATATTGATCTTTGCTACGTTACTTTTGTTGCTGCTGTTACAATAATTACAAAACTGCTACCGCTTCTGTTGTTGTTACTATTGCTACTGTTACCACTGCTATCAAATTATGATACTACTGTGCTACTGATCACTTTGCCGCATATATTTAGTTCTCCAAGTGTGCTTGAATTGACAACCTAATTGCTAATACTTGCAAATATTCTTTGGCTCCCCTTATGTCGAATCAATAAATTTTGGTTGAATACTCTACCCATGAAAATTGTTGCGATCCCCTATACTTGTGGGTTATCAATACCTTTTTCTGGCACCGTTGCGGAGAAGCATAGCTCTATTTGCCGAGTCACTTAGGATTTATATCTGTTGATCACTATGAAGAATCTAAAGGATGATAGAACAAGGATCGTTTCTTCTAAGATGAGGGGAGGTAAGGAATTGCCATCTAGCTCTGCACTTGATTCGCCTTCTATTTTGAATAGGCTTGCAACACCACCACTTGCTATTAATTCTAGTATGTCAAAATTAATTGATGATGTTCCTTTTCTATGAATGATGCTTATGATGATACAATACTATGCTTAATGAAACTATGCCACTCTAACGACCCGAGACCAATGCTTCAAACGCCTTCCATGTATTCCAAGTTTCGTCGTGTGATTTGTTTTGCTTGTTGCTTTCATCGTTGTATCATTTGGATTGCATCATGTCATCATGCCATCGTATCATTTTTGTGCAACTCAAATAAATAAATTGCATGGATCTTTGATCCATTTAAATCGAGGGAATTCACATGGTGATTTCTCTTTAAAACATATTCAAAGTCTGCTACTATTATTAGGGAGCTATATTAAAATATTCCATTAACTTTGAAATCACGATACCACAATTGCAATTTAATTTTCATGCCTTTTTGCTTCAAGTTTGTTCTCCAAACTTTCTCCATAATTCTTTATCCATTTATCGAGGCTCCTAAATTCTCAACATTTTTGGACCTACCGAATACCCACCTCTTTCTCACACACACGCTGACTTCTATTTTCTTGGATCAAGCTCATTTTTATGAGTTTAGGAAAATTAACCCCGTGCCGAAATTCTTTCTCCAACCCTTTCTTTCTCTCATTTTCTTTCTTCACTATTTATTGTATTTGGTAAATAAAGGAGAAGTGGGAGATTAGAGAGAGAAGCCCACCTCGCTGCAACCGGCCCATCTGCTCCTAGGCCCATGGCCTTGGCCCAGCCCCCTCCTACCTATAACCCTGGCTCTCTCCTGATCGATCCCCGTCCTCCTCGTTCCCCACCTCGTGCCGCCACACACACACGCACATCAATGCCAGCGCATGATCCCCTCCTCTGCTCGCGAGCCTCGACGTTCGTCGCCTCTTCGGCGAGCTCCCCATGGTCGTGGCCACCACCTGACCCGCTGCGGCTCTACCACACCGCTGCAACCGCGCCCTACTGCTGCTGCTCTTCTTGCGCGCCGCCGAATCTCCCCGCTGCCAGCACTATTGCCTCCTCACCATGGCGGCTCCACGAAGCTCCCATCCGCTGGCTCGGCTGCTCCTCTGCTCCCGCCGTCCCTCTACTGCCTCGCCGGACTTGCTCCGTCCTCCGCCTTCTCCCTCCTCGCAGATCCTCCACTATTGCAGCACCTTCACCATCTCGCCAGCCGTCTTCCTCAAGCACGTCCGCGCCACCTCCATCCAGACCCGACCGACCCCGAGCCCTTGCCGGCCTCGCCGGAATTCGTCAAGTTCAGCGCCGCATCGCGCCTGCTTTGCAGCGAGCCTCCGCTCGCGTTGACCTCCTGCCTCTGCCCTCATTCGAGGAGATGACGACGGGCATCCCGTGCCGTTTCCGACCCCACCGAGCTCTGCCTCGTCTGCAGCAACAACCAGAGCACCAAGCGGCCGCCGCGCGCCTCTAGCGAAGCTCCGGTGAGCCAAGCTACCTGCTTCGCCAACCAGCCATCCCTTAGTCAAGCCGCCAAAACCGCAACTACCGTTCCCCATGGATTCGCCACGTACCTATACTGACGGCACAGAACCTTGTACGACCACCATCCGAGGCAAGAGATCGACAAGTACCACAACATCGAATGCACGACTACCGTCGACCCTCAAGACCACAAGTACCCCTTCGGATACGCCAAGGTCGACTATGCCCGACGATGCGACAAGTCCTCTACCGATGACTCGCACGTCTACGAACCAGGTACCACTACCATTGCCAATATCGCGAGTACCTCTACCGTCGTCGTGTACCAGTACTTCCACTACCGATGATAGAACGTCTACTTCCTTCAACAAACTTGATCCGTTTCGAAAATGCACGCTTCGAAGGTATAACCCTGAGACGACGCCCGTGAACGAATGCATGTGTGTTGTATGAGATGTTCGTGTGTGCACTGCGACTGAATTGTATGTTCCACGTTCCTCCTTGTTTGCCATGCCGTCTACCCGTGGGAACCCGATAACCGGGATCACCCCATCATCTTTTGCATGTTTCGCACTTCCGCACACTTGTTCTTTTGCACCGGTATCTTAATGAGTTGTCGGATCATCGGAATGTTGTTGTGGCACCATTTCCGTTGTCGTTGCGTGGCACCCCTTTCGTTCCGCTATGGTGACCAAATGCTTCGTAACATGCTCATGTCGACATTTTCTTAAAATTGCATAAACTTGCATATGTCACCAGCATCATGATAACAACATTTAAAATGTTTAAAATTGTTGTTTGCATTAAATCGCTAAGTGACATGTGGGGATTTACCGAAATTGTTGTTTGTTATCTCCGGCCTCATTTAAACTTGCCTAAATCGTTAGTTTAATTATGCTTCACCTCTTGCCATGTTTAACAACATTTAATATTGTAGTGTACATAAATGAGAGGAACTAAATAATCGGATGTGGTGTTTCGTCAATATGCAACTCGTTGCATATTGAGCTCCACTTAATTTCTAGTGTTGTTAGTTGCACTTTGTCATGCCATGAATCATTAAACCAGACATGCATCATACTTGGTTGTGCATCATGCCATGTTTATGCTTGTTTGTTTACCATGTTGTTTGCTTCTTTCCGGTTGTGCTACTTCTCGATAGTTCCGGTAACATTGCGTTTGTGAGGGTCCGTTCGACTACGTTGGATCATCTACTTCATGGATTCGGTCTTCCTCCTAGCGGGATTTCAGGCAAGATGACTGTTACCCTGGATACCACTACTATCTTTGCTTGCTAGTTGTCTCGATGCTATCGCTATGTTGCGCTACCCACAACTTGTTTATCAAGCCTCCCATTATGCCATGAAACAGCCTCTAACCTTTTCCACCATCCCAGCAAACCATTGTGTGGCTATGTTACCGCTTTTCTCAGCCCTCTTATAGCGTTGCTAGTTGCAGGTTGTTCCATGTTGGGACATGGGTATCATGGATATCATGGATTATCACAATATCTCTTATTTAATTAATGCACATATATACTTGGTAAAGGGTGGAAGGCTCGGCCTTTTGCCTGGTGTTTTGTTCCACTCTTGCCACCTTAGTTTCCGTCATACCGGTGTTATGTTCCTTGATTTTGCGTCCCTACCATGGTGAGGGTTTATGGGCCCCTCTTGACAGTTCGCTTGAATAAAACTCTTCCAGCAAGGCCTAACTTTGGTTTTACCATTTGCCTGATAACAACTAAAACTTGCATAGGGACCGGCTAGCACCCGAGGACTCTTAATCAACCGCAGGGCAAGTGCTCCTCATGAGTGCTGGTCCAAACCTGTCAACCGCTGGTGACTGCCAGGGGCAACTCTGGATTTGGCCTACTAGAAATTTGGACAATCCAATCGTGGCCTGAGACAAGATACTCACGGCTACTATCAGGGTACCGGCACGTCGGGAGGTCTTGCTGGACTTGTTTTACCATTGTCGAAATGTCTTGTGCACCGGGATTCCGAGTCTGATCGGAGGGTCCCGAGATGGAGGATTGTCTCCGCGGATCGTGAGCTTGTCATGGGCTAAGTTGGGACACCCCTACAGGGTTAATCTTTCAAAATCCGATCCCGCGGTTATGTGGCAGATGGGAGTTTTTAATATCCGGTTGTAGTGGACTTGAAGTAAACTCAATTAAAATACATCAACCGCGTGCATAACCGCGACTGTCTCTTTTGGAGTGAGTTCGAGAAGAGAACACGGTGGGGTTATGTTTGAACGTAAGTAGTTCAGGATCACTTCTTGACCATCACTAGTTTACGACTGTTGCGTAGCTTCTAATCTTATTCTTGTATTCGTAAGTTAGACACCATACAATGCTTAGTGCTGCTGCAACCTCACCACTTATCCATTCCATACCCATTAAGCTTTGCTAGTCTTGATACCCATGGTAATGGGATTGCTGAGTCCTTGTGGCTCACAGATTACTACAACAATAGTTAGAGGTACAGGTAATGCGATTATCTGATCGTGAGAGCGTTGCTTGATTGTTTGGAGTTCTTCTTCTGCAGCTTCTTTGATCAAGGGACGGGTCAGGAGCCTGGGATTAGCAGGGTGGATGTCGTTCTTGTTTTTTCCGTTTTATTTTATCCGTAGTCGGATCCTGCTCTTCTGTATGATGATTGCAATGTATTGATGAACTGTTGTATTCATGTTGTAGCTTGTGGCGAGTGTAAGCCTTTATCTTGTATTCTCATCTATTCAGTAAATGGTATGTTGTAATGATATCCACCTTGCTATGCGCTCGAAATGCGGTTGTGCCCCACTCATGAATTCATCATGTTATTGGGATAGAATCGCATCTTGGGCGCTACAAGTTGGTATCAGAGCCTTACCGACTTTAGGAGCCCCCTTGAGTGATCGAACCGCTGCCGTTGTTGAGTGTAGAACAAAACTATTTTGAGTCTTAGTTATATCGGAGAGTAGGAATTCGTTTTACTCCTTATCCCCTTCGTCGCTCTGGTGAGGACTCGTGACGTAGGTGTTTTCCCACTCTTCTATCCTTTTTCACTCAATTCTTTTTTAGGATCACGCGGTATTGTTGCATCATTGCGATATCATTGTGATGGGAATTCTGTCTTAGTGCCTCCTGACATTTAGGGGTTGTGGCAGTGTCCCGGGGATTTGACCTCCAAGGTGTTTTTGTCACAGTGCTTATCGTTTCAGTTCCGGAATAGCAGAGGTCGCCGACCTCAAAAACGCTTCTATACTCTTTGTGGTGAGAGTAGTTTGACGACACCAAGTACTGGGGAGAGCGATTAGATGTATTGCCACATCTAGTATATCGGATGTTTTCGAAGGTCTAGGTACACGATTTCCAAGGTTTTCTTGGTTATGTGTTGACGGATGGATACAGTTGGAGTGTAGGATTTGTTAGTTGTGTAAGATATTTGTGTCTCCCCGTATCCCCAACACTAGATTGCATAACCAGAATATTTTGGGAGTTCATAGGTGGGAATTCAAGTAGTTACCTAGGATATCTTTCCGACAGATGCATCATATGAGATTGGGGTTCGGCGTCTAGTGGTCCGCCTATCCACGGTTGGTTTTACAGTGGTCTCGTTGTGTCATAAAGAGTCCTTGGCTATGCTGACTCGGGGACGCTTCGTATGTCATGTGCACTGCCTTGTACATGATGGTGTTGTACGATCGAGCCCGTGTGGGCCCCATGATACGTCTCCGTCGTATCTATAATTTTTGATTGTTCCATGCCAATATTCTACAACATTCATATACTTTTGGCAACTTTTTATACTATTTTTGGGACTAACATATAGATCCAGTGCCCAGTGCCAGTTCCTGTTTGTTGCATGTTTTTGGTTTCGCAGAATATCCATATCAAACGGAATCCAAACGGGATAAAAAAGGATGGAGAATATTTTTGGAATATTTGGAGAATTCCGGAAGAAAAATCCACGTGAGACGGTGCCCGAGGTGGCCCACGAGGCAGGGGGCGTGCCTGCCCTCCCTGGGCGCGCCCCTGACCCTCGTGGGCCACCCGTAAGGCGGTTGATGCCCTTCTTCGGCCGCAAGAAAGCTAATTTTTGGTAAAATCACGGCGAAGGTTTCAGTCCAATCGGAGTTACGGATCTCCATATATATATGAAACGATGAGAGGGCGGCAGATGAGAACGCAGAAACAGAGAGAGACAGAGAGACAGATCCAATCTTGTAGGGGCTCTCACCCCTCCCACGCCATGGAGACCATGGACCAGAGGGGAAACCCTTCTCCCATCTAGGGAGAAGGTCAAGGAAGAAGAAGGAGGAGGGGGCTCTCTCCCCCTCGCTTCCGGACGAAAAAAAAAGAGAAAGGCCAAAAAAAGAGAAGGCCCCAAAAAAAGAAAAAAAAAGAAAAACAAGAGAGAAAAAGAGAGAAGGGGCAATGTTACTATCCTTTTATCACACTTGTGCTTCAAAGTAGCACCATGTTCTTCATATAGAGAGTCTGTTGAGTTATCACTTTCATATACTAGTGGGAATTTTCATTATAGAACTTGGCTTGTATATTCCAACGATGGGCTTCCTCAAATGCCCTAGGTCTTCATGAACAAGCAAGTTGGATGCACACCCACTTAGTTCCAGTTTGAGCTTTCGTATACTTATAGCTCTAGTGCATCCGTTGCATGGCAATCCCTACTCCTCACATTGACATCAATTGATGGGCATCTTCATAGCCCGTTGATTAGCCGCGTCGATGTGAGACTTTCTCCTTTTTTTTGTCTTCTCCACATAACCCCTATCATCATCTATTCCACCTATAGTGCTATGTCCATGGCTCATGCTCATGTATTGCGTGAGGGTTGAAAAAGCTGAAGCGCGTTAAAAAGTATGAACCAATTGCTCGGCTTGTCATCGGGGTTGTGCATGATGTGAATATTTTGTGTGGTGAAGATGGAGCATAGCCAGACTATATGATTTTGTAGGGATAACTTTCTTTGGCCATGTTATTTTGAAAAGACATGATTGCTTTATTAGTAGGCTTGAAGTATTACTGTTTGATAGACTATTGCTTTGAATCACTCGTGTCTTAATATTCATGCCATGATTAGATACCTGATCAAGATTATGCTAGGTAGCATTCCACATAAAAAATTATCATATTTATCATTTACCTACTCGAGGACGAGCAGGAATTAAGCTTGGGGATGCTGATACGTCTCCGTCATATCTATAATTTTTGATTGTTCCATGCCAATATTCTACAACTTCATATACTTTTGGCAACTTTTTATACTTTTTTTGGGACTAACATATTGATCCAGTGCCCAGTGCCAGTTCCTGTTTGTTGCATGTTTTTGGTTTCGCAGAATATCCATATAAAACGGAATCCAAACGGGATAAAAACAGAGGGAGAATATGTTTGGAATATTTGGAGAATTCCGGAAGAAAAATCCACGCGAGACGGTGCCCGAGGTGGCCACGAGGCAGGGGGCGCGCCTGCCCTCCCTCGGCGCGCCCCTGGCCCTCATGGGCCACCCGTAAGGCAGTTGATGCCCTTCTTCGGCTGCAAGAAAGCTATTTTTTGGTAAAAAATCACCGCGAAGGTTTCAGTCCAATGGGAGTTACGGATCTCCATATATATACGAAACGGTGAAAGGGCAGTAGAAGAGAACGCAGAAACAGAGAGAGACAGAGAGAGAAATCCAATCTCGGAGGGGCTCTCGCCCCTCTGAGGCCATGGACCAGAGGGGAAACCCTTCTCCCATCTAGGGAGAAGGTCAAGGAAGAAGAAGAAGGAGGGGGGCTCTCTCCCCCTAGCTTCCGGTGGCGCCGGAACACCGCCAGGGGCCATCATCATCACCGCAATATACACCAACATCTCTGCCATCTTCACCAACATCTCCATCACCTTCCCTCCTCTATCTACAGCAGTCCACTCTCCCGCAACCCTCTGTACCCTCTACTTGAACATGATGCTTTATGCTTCATATTATTATCCAATGATGTGTTGCCATCCTATGATGTCTGAGTAGATTTTCGTTGTCCTATCGGTGGTTGATGAATTGCTATGAATGATTTAATTTGCTTGTGGTTATGTTGCTGTCCTTTGGCGCCCATCATATGAGCGCGCGCGTGGATCACACCATAGGGTTAGTTTTATGTTGATAGGACTATGTATTGGAGGGCAAGAGTGACAGAAGCTTCAACCTAGCATAGAAATTGATGCATACGGGATAGAAGGGGGACCAATATATCTTAATGCTATGGTTGGGTTTTACCTTAATGAACGTTAGTAGTTGCGGATGCTTGCTAATAGTTCCAATCATAAGTGCATAGAATTCCAAGTCAGGGATGACGTGCTAGCAGTGGCCTCTCCCACATAAAACTTGCTATCGGTCTAGTAAAGTAGTCAATTGCTTAGGGACAATTTCACAACTCCTACCACCACTTTTCCACACTCGCTATATTTACTTTATTGCTTCTTTACTTACAACAGCCCCTAGCTTTTATTTGCGTCCTCTTTATATTCTTGCAAACCTATCCAAAAACACCTACAAAGTACTTCTAGTTTCATACTTGTTCTAGGTAAAGCGAACGTCAAGTGTGCGTATAGTTGTATCGGTGGTTGATAGAACTTGAGGGAATATTTGTTCTACCTTTAGCTCCTCGTTGGGTCCGACACTCTTACTTATCGAAAGAGGCTACAATTGATCCCCTATACTTGTGGGTTATCACCCCACCACGAAAATTTCGGACGAAATCTCTATCATATGTTTGTTTTCGGCTTATTCCGCAAGCCAAATCCTTTGTTTTGTTTTGAGTTGTGATATTTGAGTTGCTTCAATGTCAAGTGTTGATTCCATACCTTTCCTAGATGATGTTCTCATGTTTCTATGGGAGTGCTAATCCTTACTGATCATCGGGATTGTCATGTCAATTCTTCTCAACCGACGTGTTCCCTTCAAGTTAATCTGACCCCTTCAACATTTGCAAGATCAATACTCAGTTCTTCTCAACGGTGTTCATTCTGTTCGGCCCTAGTTGTCTATATTTTCCCACCCTCCCACCCTTTTTCTTCATGGAGCCACAATCCTTAATCAAGTATCCATTTTATTGAGTGAAGTCTCTTCATTCTTTTCCTTTAATGTTTTTACCCGGTGTTTCTTATGAAGATACTAAGGGAGCTTCAAGTTCATCATTCTTCACTCATTTTCTTCTCCGGTGGATTAATTTCAAGCTTCGGTTTTGATCATATCTCTTCCTTTTGTTTCACATATTTTCCCATGTGAATTTCTTATCCAAGGCTCTCTTATTTATTCACCTCTCCCAGTTCATATCCGGAGTGTTGAAGATATCTCGGAAGATTCATGTTCCCATTCTCAATCCGTTCAAGTTATTTCGAGGTTGTTACCTCATTCAAGCCATTTAATTCAACCGGTGCAATGTCTCTTTTAAAAAATCGTTCAACGGTGTATCTTTGAGTGGCCCCTAACCCACATGTCTTTTCCCAGGATCTTACCTGACTCTTCTATTTTTCCGGAGCTACTCTCAAATTCTTTTCAAAGTTTGATGTAAGAATGAATTCGCATCAGTCAATTGCCTTCTCCAAGACCACTTTCAAATTATTTTCATCGTTGGTTCCACCTTTCTATTCTTCATTGTTCCAAAGTGTCTCTACAACTCATGGTGGTGTTTCTCGTCGGCATTCTCGAATTTTGAAGACCGAAGAAGAATTTCTTTTGAATCTTGGTTCGTTCTCTTGAAGATTCATGGATCTAGCTTCATGCCATCCTCATAATTGTTCCGATCATGAGAAATTCTTTTCATACCCATCCGGAGCATTTCATGAGTTGTTTTCGTTTCTTGATCATCCAAAGGCCATCATTTTAGAAGATTTATTTATTCTCAACATTCAGCTCTCATTCCCCAATTCTACCGGCCGGTACATCGTTCAAATATCCTCTAGTCAGTTCATGATCTCTTCGTTCTCTCGTATTTGAATTCCCTCAAGTATCTTCATTTGTTTGCTAATTTCCCCGGTGACTCGTTCTCTTTTCTTTTTTTCATTTCGAAAGTCTTACGGTGGTCCATTCAACGTTCCTCTTCTCTTGGTATCATATCAATTCATTCGTTCTTTCCTAAAGCCTACCGGTGGATCGTTGAAGACCTTCCTCAAGTTTGCGCTATATCTATCTATAATCCTTTCAATGAGAATAAGTAGCATGCCTATCCGTTGCTTGTCATCAATTTAAGATGGTGAAGGGTAAGCATGACATATTCCTTATTCTTGTTTTCCCTCAAGATGATTTAATTCCTTCCTCCGGAGTTCATTCATGGTATCAATTCTCGATTCAAGTTGCTCACCTTTCTTTTCCGGAGTTCCAAGTTTTCTTGGATGTCTCATCACAAAGCTCCATCTAAATCATTTCAAGGCTTCACCTTGTTCTTTCAACTTCTCTTTTCTTTCTATCATTCTTTTATTACCTGAGTTCTTTTCAACTTTCCTTTTGTTCGTCATTCTCTTATTACCGGAGTTCTCACGAAGGCTCAACATGGTGGTTCGTCAAGGATTCCGTTCATTCTTCAATTTTTCTTCAAGATTTCTCTCGAAGTTAAGATCTACCAAGCTATACTGTAAAATAAACATGGTTTTCAACACATGTCTTGTTTTGAGGAGTTCAAGCATTCTTCATCTTGCATTCCTAAGTCCAATTCTTTAACTCTTATCTTCTGAGGTGGTGCTATGTCATTATTGACAATTTCCCTTCGTGATTCAAGATGTCAAGAATGAGATATTTTCAAACCTATCATTTTCAATTCGTTCACAAGTACTTTTCAACCCAACAATTTCTTCGTTGGTGTTATCTCGGTATAGATTTCACTTAAAGCCTTCCCTAAGGAATGTTGCTAATTATGGTGTCTATGTATAATCCAAGTTTCCTCCTATTTCTCGCGGTGAAAGAAGTTTTCATCTCTTCGTTGTTCTCAAGCAAGCAATTGATCCCGTTAGTGGCAGAATTTCACCTCAAGCTTTGACATGTTTTCCATAAGCCCACAACAAGCTTATTCTTTTGTTTGTTGATTTTCCAACAACTCCGTTCAATCCTTCTTTGCAAGGATGCTTTTCAAATTCAATTGTGGGAGAAGTTGTGATCTGCTTCTCCGTTCTCTTATTCCGACGATCTACCTTCTATTCTTTTGTTTCGGAGGCATGGTGATGTTGTTCTTTTGTCAAGATCATGTTATTTTCCATGCTTATCCATTTAACCGGGGTGTTGTGTCATCTCTTCAAATTCCTTTTATCTTATCAAGTCTTGCCCCTCTTTTCAGTCGGAGTGCTGCCGAATTCTTCTTTCCTTGCTTCTCTTCAACCAAAGTGGGTTCAAAGTCTATATTATTCCTTGAGCTCTTGGTTCTTGTCGTGTCCCTTGTTCCTCTTTGCTAGCGGAGTGTTTGCAATCTCGTTCATCTCTATTGTATTATTTCTTCCAATTTGTTCAACCTCTCAAGGCTCGTGGTTTCACTCGTTTGTCGAAGAAGCAACATAGTTTTGCCTCTTCCTTCTTCCGTTTCTCCCCGGTGCCATCCCTAGACCTCGGGGTGAGATCTCTTGTAAGTGGAGGAGAGTTGTAACGACCTGAGACCGACGCTTCAGACGCCTTCCATGTATTCCGAGTTTCGTCATGTGATTTGGTTTGCTTGTTGCTTTCATTTGCATTGCATCATGTCATCATGCCATCGTATCATTTTTTTTGCAACTCAAATAAATAAATTGCATGGATCTTTGATCCATTTAAATCGAGGGAATTCACATGGTGATTTCTCTTTAAAACATATTCAAAGTCTGCTACTATTATTAGGGAGCTATATTAAAATATTCCATTATCTTTGGAATCACGATAACACACTTGCAATTTAATTCTCATGCCTTTTGGCTTCAAGTTTGTTGTCCAAGCTTTCTCCATAATTCTTTATCCATTTATCGAGGCTCCTAAATTCTCAACTTTTTTGGACCTACCGAATACCCACTTCTTTCTCACACACACGCTCACTTCTATTTTCTTGGATCAAGTTCATTTTTATGAGTTCGGGAAAATTAACCCCATGCCGAAATTCTTTCTCCAACCCTTTCCTCTCTCATTTTCTTTCTTCGCTATTTACTGTATTTGGTAAATAAAGGAGAAGTGGGAGATTAGAGAGAGAAGCCCATCTCGCTGCAACCGGCCCATCTGTTGCTAGGCCCATGGCCTTGGCCCAGCCCCTCCTACCTATAACCCTAGCTCTCTCCTGATCGATCCCAGTCCTCCTCGTTCCCCACCTCGCAGCGCTGGGGACACACACGCACATCCACGCCAACGGACGATCCCCTCCTCTGCTCGCGAGCCTCGCCGTTCGCTGCCTCTTCGGCAAGCTCCCCATGGTCGCGGCCACCACCTGACCTGCTGCGGCTCTGCCACACCGCCGCAACCGCGCCCTACTGCCGCTGCTCTTCTCGCGCGCCGCCGAACCTCCCCGCTGCCAGCACCATTGCCTCCCCACCATGGCGCCACCAGGAAGCTCCCATCCGCTGGCTCGGCCGCTCCTCTGCTCCCGCCGTCCCTCTACTGCCTCGCCGGACCTGCTCCGTCCTCCGCCTTCTCCCTCCTCGCAGATCCTCCGCTGCTGCAGCACCTTCACCATCTCACCAGCCGTCGGCCTCAAGCACGTCCGTGCCGCCTCCATCCAGACCCGACCGACCCTGCGCCCCTGCCGGCATCGCCGGAATTCGCCATGTTCAGCGCCGCATCGCGCCTGCTTCGCAGCGAGCCTCCGCTCGCGTTGACCTCCTGCCTCTGCCCTCGTTCGAGGAGATGACGACGGGCATCCCGTGCCGTTCCCGACCATGTACATAGTCCTCCATGTTAACAAAGTTGCGAGCTTGCAAGACATTTATGAAGGCTAGTGCATGGTCGCAAGGCTTGCCCGTGTGCTGCCATTGCAGACATGTACACTCATGTGTGAGAGTTTTGACCACATGTCTTTCATCCTCTTTGTTAGCATTTTTCACTTCCCCACTCCAATCAGTTGATGCTTTAGCATTTTTCACTTCCCCACATGGAAGTATTATCCCTGTAAATCTTTCTCCAATCATTCTTCTTTTTCCAAACAGTTCCATAATCATCTCTCTAATCTTATCAGCTAGCTGAACAATCGGCAAGTCCTTGATATCTCGCACCCAAGCGTTGAAGCACTCGGCGAGATTGTTATTTATGTAGTCACACTTGATGGCAGGGTTGAACATGCACCTCATCCATAACAGATTATGGTAATCCCTAAGGTAAGGATATACTTTCTCAGATGCATCTACCTTTGCCATGTGATGTTGATATTCTTCCGGCCTATATGCCCTAGCAGAAGGCCACAACCTTCCAAACACATCACCATGAAAATATTTCTGAAAATTATGCCACATATGCCTAAAGCACTCTCGCTGCTCAGCTTGAGGAAAAACCTTCTTAACAGCATTTTCAAGACCCTTGCAAGCATCAGTACAAACAGCCAATACCGGAGGGTCCCCTATTGCCTTCTTCACTTGACTCATGAACCAAGCCCAATTATCTCCATTTTCAGACTCAATAAAGCCATACGCCACCGGGAACATCCAATTGTGACCATCCAATGCAGTGACTACAGCTAGCTGACCATTCCACTTTCCATTTAAATGAGTTGAATCTATGCTAATATATGGCCTACATCCATTCACAAAACCATCTATGCAAGGCTTAAAAGCGATAAATAGCTTGCTGAAATGCACTTCACCTTCATGTGTGGTCGTATCAATCTCAACAATACTCCCCGGAGACCTCAATTCTATTTCAGCCTTGTAGTTGTACAACATCCTGAAACTTTCTTCCCAACTCCCATATAAGCCTGTTGCTGCCTTTTGTTTGCCTTTCCACACTGTGTGATAGTTAAGTGTGACATGATGCTCATCTTGCAAGTCTTTAAGTATCTTCATAGCACCAACGGTTGGATCCTTATTCAACATAGCTACTGCCTTGTTGGCAACCCATGATTGAGATGTCATGCTAGTCACTTTTCCACTCGTTGAACTACAAATATGCTCCATTTGATGCTTCACAACCTACAACAAAAAATGGTACAGATCTGAAGGTTATTACTATGACAAAAAATGGTACAGATCTGAAGCAAGAAACATATAAAGCACAAAAAGGCAATTACCATCACACAATTTTCATCCCTTCGCCAACTAGCAGTTAAAGCCCATTTGCAAGGGTCACCTATTATGGATTGACCTTTGCAAAAAGCCCGAAACCTCCCTTGCTCATTTTTTTGGGTGCCATATTCAAACTCTCCATTGACAGCCCACAGTTTTAAAGCCTTTCTAAAATCAACCATGTTAGGATAAGGTGTCCCTATATCCATGGCTGGGTTTCGTTCATCCCAGGCAATAAGTGGCTCCTCTGGAGCCTTATCATCAACAACAATATCTGCATCTTTGATATCATGTAAGTCAGACTCCACAGCAGGAGTAGGAACGGCAATAGAACGAAGCTCAGTTGCTCTCTCATCCGGCTCTGTTTTTAAACCAAATAGAGCAAACATGGCTTTCTCGTCCGGCGGTTTTTCATCCCCATCATTTTCTGGTTCAATCACAACACTTGACCAATCAATAATAGCACTACCATTTTCTACTTCATTGCATGAGATCGCCCCCGCGGTTAGGTTTATCACACTGGATTGGTTAGAATCATGCACAGACATTGCATCGATCCTATTCAATATAGACAGAAAAAATCAGAAAATTCACACACCAAAACTCATGCATACATCAATTAGAACAGGGGAATATGATGTTACCTTTTTAGATCCATCACACCCCTTAGTCAATCCAACCCCTCCCACTCAAATCCCATGCCAATCCCACACAAGACCTAGGGTTCAAGGATTTAGAAACTGTACTAGAGGAAGAGCCCAAAATCAGTGAAAAATAGAAGGGGGGAGAGGTTGTCTTACCTTGGGCCAATGATGGGAGGCGGCGGATGGGGGGAAACGCGGCGGAGCAGGGAGTCGGACGGCGGGCGCAGCGGCTGTGGCGACTGGCGGCGGCTAGGTCAAGTCGGGGAGGGGAGATAGAATGGGGAGAACGGGCCAGGCCTCGGGCCTCTTCTATCTGCGTTTGAGGAAGTGTGGACGAGGGCGGATTTGGCAATTTGATATTTGGTAAGTCCAGATTCTTTCCTTATGCGCTAAATTAAGAGATAACAACGCAGGAGGGGCAGGGGAGCGAAGATTAGGCTGCATCGGGGTGTTCAGAGAAAGGCAGACGAAGAGGGGGGCTTAAGATCAAAGGCGCGCGAGCTGGGGGGGTTAAAATCGATTCTCCCTCCCGTGCCGTTCCCGACCCTGCCAAGCTCTGCCTCGTCTACAGCAACAACCAGAGCACCAAGCGGCTGCCACGCGCCTCTAGCGAAGCTCCGGTGAGGCAAGCTGCCTGCTTTGCCAACCAGTCGTCCCCTGCTCAAGCCGCCAAAACCGCAGCTACCATTTCCCGTGCATTCGCCTAGTACCTCTACTGACGACACAGAACCTTGTACGACCACCATCTGAGACAAGTACCACAACATCGAATGCACGACTACCGTCGACCCTCAAGACCACAAGTACCCCTTCGGATACGGAAAAGTCTCTAAATCCACCGACTGATTTTCTCATCTCATAAACCCCCTCCTCTGCTTGCCACGTGGCCCGCGTCAGGAAGCCCACCCCTTCCCCAACCTTATCTTTATCGATGAAGCTGCTCCTCCACATGCTTCTTTTCTTAACCTTTCTAATCTCATTCATCCCGACAGTAAGAGGAGAGTACCATGGCGAGCACCACCGGAGCAGCTACAAAATCGGTAGGGGCTGCCTCCGGCCGCCGCCTTGATGCATCCTCCGCCCAACCCCGTTCAATGTTTGAAAACAAAGAGGAAAGATGCAACCACATCGCTGCTGCATCCTTGCCACGGGCTGCGACTGAAAAAGGAGAAGTGCGACACCAACCACCATAACAGCACGGTTGCTAGGCTGGGTGGAGGGCGACTCCGGCCACCTTGGCTGCAAGGTTCTAGTGTGCCTCCGTGGCACTTGCATCCCCTGTTTTTTTGCACTAGCACCATTGCTGCGACAATGGCCGCGGCGGGCGGCGATTTGTGCAGCAGCGACGACAATTTGCTGTGATGTCCTGTTGTGACGGTGGGGCAGCGACTTCGGTGATGCTCCGTGGCAGTAATGGAGCGAGCTCACCGGCGGTGCAATGGAGGCGCTCCCGACGCTGGAATGGAGCGCTCACCGGCGTCTCCGAGCTGCGATGCAGCTCGCCGGCGCTCCCGACGCTGCAATGGAGCGCTTACCGGCGTCTCCGAGCTGCGATGCAGCTCGCCGTCGCTCCTGACACTGCAATGGAGTGCTCACTAGAGTCTCCGAGCAGCACTGCAATGGAGCGCTCACCGGCGTCTCCGAGTTGCGATGCAGCTTGCCGGCGCTGCAATGGAGCACTCGTCGTCGCTGCAATGGAGCGCTGACCGGCGTTCTCGACGCTGCAATGGAGCGCTCATCGGTAGTCTCAGAGTTGCCATGCGGCTCCCGGGCTACAACGGAGCGCTCGCCGGTGGTGTCCCGGTGTTGCGTTGAAACGCTAGGTGACAGTTCATGGTGTTGTGTTGTAGTACTTTGCCTCCGGCAGCCGCGAGCGGCGGCGACCACGTCGTAGCAGCAAGGGGATGGGATGTGTGTTGCTTTGCAGCATCACCGACGAGCGACAGTGGATGTCGTGGTCTACTACATTGCGGCCAAGCAGTGGTCGGCTGCCATATTGAAGAGGAGCAGGAGAGAGATGCAGGATCCGTGAGAGGCCAAGCGGCGGTTGTGATCATGGGCATCTAACGGCCTCCACGGCGGCTTATGTTTCGCTCAAATTAGTCGGATGATGTGTAGCACTCGCCTTCGGATACACCAAGGTCGACTACGCCCAACAATGCGACAAGTACCTCTACCGATGACTTGAACATCTACGAACCGTGTACCACTACCTTTGCCAATATCGCGAGTAGATCTACCGTCGCCGTGTACCACTACTTCCACTATCGTTGCGAGAACGTCTACTTCCTTCAACGAACTTGATCCATTTCGAAAATGCGCGCTTCGAAGGTATAACCCCAAGACGACGCCCGTGAACGAATGCATGTGTGTTGTATGAGATGTTAGTGTGTGCACCGTGACTGAATTGTACGTTGCACGTTCCTCCTCGTTTGCCATGCCGTCGACCCGTGGGAACCTTGTAACCGGGATCACCCACCATCTTTTGCATGTTTCGCACTTCCGCACACTTGTTCTTTTGCACCGGTATATCAATGAGTTGTCGGATCATCGAAATGTTGTTGTGGCACCATTTCCGTTGTCGCTGCGTAGCACCCCTTTCGTTCCGCCATGGTGACCAAATGCTTCATAACATGCTCATGTCGACATTTTCTGAAAATTGCATAAACTTGCATATGTCATCAGCATCATGATAACAACATTTAAAATGTTTAAAATTATTGTTTGCATTAAATTGCTAAATGACATGTGGGGATTTACCGAAATTGTTGTTTGTTATCTCTGGCCTCATTTAAACTTGCCTAAATCGTTAGTTTAATTATGTTTCACCTCTTGCCATGTTTAACAACATTTAATATTGTTGTGTACATAAATGAGAGCGAACTAAATAATCGGATGTGGTGTTTCGTCAATATGCAACTCGTTGCATATTGAGCTCCACTTAATTTGTAGTGTTGTTTGTTGCACTTTGTCATGCCATGAATCATTAAACCGGACATGCATCATACTTGGTTGTGCATCATGCCATGTTTATGCTTGTTTGTTTTCCATGTTGTTCGCTTATTTCTGGTTGTGCTTCTTCTCGATAGTTCCGGTAACGTTGCGTTTGTGAGGGTCCGTTCGACTACGTTGGATCGTCTACTTCATGGATTCGGTCTTCTTCCTAGCGGGATTTCAGGCAAGATGACCGTTACCCTGGATACTACTACTATCTTTGCTTGCTAGTTGTCTCGATGCTATCGCTATGTTGCGCTACCCACCACTTGTTTATCAAGCCTCCCATTATGCCATGAAACAGCTTCTAACCTTTTGCACCATCCCAGCAAACCATTGTGTGGCTATGTTACCGCTTTGCTCAGCCCCTCTTATAGCATTGCTAGTTGCAGGTTGTTCCATGTTGGGACATGGGTATCATGGATGTCATGGGTTATCACAATATCTCTTTAATTAATGCACATATATACTTGGTAAAGGGTGGAAGGCTCGGCCTTTTGCCTGGTGTTTTGTTCCACTCTTGCCACCTTAGTTTCCGTCATACTGATGTTATGTTCCTTGATTTTGCATCCCTAACACGGTGAGGGTTTATGGGCCCCTCTTGACAGTTCGCTTTGAAAAAAACTCTTCCAGCAAGGCACAACTTTGGTTTTACCATTTGCCTAATAACAACTAAAACTTGCATAGGGACCGGCTAGCACCCCAGGACTCTTAATCAACCCCCGGGCCAGTGCTCCTCATAAGTGTTGGTCCAAACCTGTCAACAGCCGGTGACCGCCAGGGGCAACTCTGGATTTGGCCTAACGGAAGTTTGGACAATCCGATCGTGGCCTGAGACGAGATACACGTGGCTACTGTTAGGGTGTCAACACATCGGGAGGTCTTGCTGGACTTGTTTTACAATTGTCGAAATTTCTTGTGCACCGGGATTCCGAGTCTGATCGGAGGGTCTCGAGATGGAGGATTTTCTCCGCGGATCGTGAGCTTGTCATGGGCTAAGTTAGGACACCCCTGCAGGGTTAATATTTTGAAAGTTGTGCCCGCGGTTATGTGGCAGATGGGAGTTTGTAATATCCGGTTGTAGTGGACTTGAAGAAACTCAATTAAAATACACCAACCGCGTGCATAACCGTGACTGTCTCTTTTCGAGTGAGTTCGAGAAGAGAACACGGTGGGGTTATGTTTGAACGTAAGTAGTTCAGGATCACTTCTTGATCATCACTAGTTTACGACCGTTGCGTAGCGTCTCATCTTATTCTTGTATTCCATTACTGCAAGATGGTCCAAACGCGACACTACGATCGGAGACCCTTCGACGAAACTGTGTGCGGTGCCATAATCACAAACGGTAGTGTAAAAACCCCATCGAAAAAGGTCCAAAACATTTGCGATGACAGATGCATCAAACACGGTTCAGAATTTAGTTGCGTGTGCGATGCAGGGCATACGGTTGAGCTCAATGAACTGTTTGTGATGAGGAGGCACAAACGAAACGAGCAGCCAGATGAAGGTGTGTGCGATATACAGCATACGTGTCACGACCGGTTTTTCAATAAAATAATTATTGATAGACCAATCCCTTTTACGGACCAGTAAGGAAGAATTCCTTCTCACTGGTAGACAATATCTTGGTCACAGAAGAAAAAAATACCAGGATTACTGAAAATAATACAAGGTTGAGCGGAGGATGCCCAACAATTTATTACATGCACGCCGCTAAAACAAGACGGCGGATAGGGTGGCGTACTACTAACTCACGATAATGACGGTGGTGGAAATATCACTGCGAAGCGAGTGATATGACTCCTGAAGACTACAACTCTTCGAGGCATCGGAGTGAGGCTCGAGGAGACTTATTGCGGGTGGCGGAAGCGTATATAATACAAGTGACCAATATCCGGGATCGCACAGGACTGACTGGGACTTCTCTAGGCATCGGACGCGCTATCAAACTCTTCATCCAAGAGATCGCCTTCGTCAACATCTGGCCAAATCAACAAGCCAGGTGAGTACTATGAAAGTACTCGCAAGACAGTTCGGACAAAAGATATAACAAATGCAAACATGAAGCATGAGAACAATTTAACCAGTGCGATCAGACATAGAAATAATAAATACTGGGTGCCAAGCGAGGGTCTGAATGACTCCTCGAGCGGAAACTGCGAGAATAGTAATACTGGTGCCAAACGAGGGTCTGAATGACTCCTCGAGAGGAAACTGCAAGAATAATAATGTTGGTGCCAAACGAGTGTCTGAATGACTCCTTGAGAGGAAACTGCAAGAATAATAATGCTGGTGCCAAACGAGTGTCTGAATGACTCCTCGAGAGGAAACTGCAAGAATAATAATAATGCCACAGTCGGACGTCTGAGCGACATCACATAAAGGGCTTATAACAAAAAATAAAAGACGAACATGCCACAGTCGGACGTCTGAGCGACATCACCTAAAGGGCTTATATTCAATGTAAGAAACAAAAACACGCCACAGTTAGACGTCTGCGCGACGTCACATAAAGGGCTTATATTGTAGCTCAATAATACAATAGTTCGGGAACATAAATTATCACAAGTACGAGACAAATATAAAGTTAGTCCATGCACAAGAATAATAATTTAACTGGATTTACCACTTGAGCTTGTTCACCGGGGACAAGTTTTTCACGCGGATAGATATGGATATACTGATTACACTACTTGATCATGGATACGATGACTTGGAAGGAATTGACTCTGTAGAGTTTGTACTTGACTACAGCCAACGGATTTCAGTAGTCACAGGGACTAGTTCCGTTTACGGTGTTTTGGAAGAAACACGTCTAACCAGTACACACCCAATTCAACATTCCGAAGCCAGGGATCACCCTCAGCAACGTTCAAGAAAAACCTTGATACGGGGAGGCTACAACCTCGCGTAGCATGGGATCAAATTTCTATACGCGCGCTCTAAGGGGGTGCCGCCCTCTCGGTCCCAACCGGAAACACCCATGCCCCCTGACCGGATGACTGGCTTTAATCCTGGGCCAAGGTACCATCATCCCGGCCCCTCTGTTTGGTGTGTACACGGAAAGAGGTTACCAACTTACTAAACCGCATCCTGGCAAATGAAACATGTGGTAGCACGGAAGGGGGAAAGAACGATAACGTGACTCCGTCCACGTTAGCATCAGAAATAGTCGGATGACGCAAGGCTGGTATGCTACAACAGTACCACCCTGCTGCCCTTCATGTCACCACATGATTAGGCCATCTCTCATCAGAGATCATCGCAACTATGAAACATGCGGGGGAAAAGAACGATAACGTGACTCCGTCCACGTTAACGTCGGAGAAAGTCGGATGACGCAAGGCTGGTATGCTACAACAGTACCACCTTGCTGCCCTTCATGTCACCACATGATTTGGCCATCTCTCATCAGAGATCATCGCAACTTTCGAACATGCGGGTAGTTGCCTTACAAGCAACGAGGTATTTACCGACACTCATATGCCACGCACAAAACTTTCAAGCAAACATGCAAACACCTGTCATATCAAATGTTCAAAACATGCTTGCCTGGTTCGGAGAAGTCGGAGTCCAGCTCGGCGAAGTTCGCGGCTCCGTCACCTCTTCCGGAACCTACGGCAATCACGAAAACGGGCACTAACGTGAAAACCAATGCGTGCACAGAAACTTCTCCAAATTTTTTCCAAATAAATCCCATAAAAAACTAGACAAAAAATTAAGAAGGTCAGAAAAGGAATCACTCAAAAATTCCTTTTTATTAAAAAGTTATATAGGTTTCTGTCCAGGGACCCATCTGTAATGAAACAGAAAAGTCCCAGAGTTTTAACTGAGAAAATAGAAAACGGTTCGACTGGAAATGCGCAAACTCAAGAGGGAAAGCGTATTTGCCCGAAGGCGCCAACAGAAAACGGTTCGCGAAAGAATAGAACAGAGGCTGACATGCGGGGCCCACATGTCAGGTTTGAAAAGCTCGCCGGCGCCCGAAGACTGCGGTGGACGCCGGCGTCGAACCACGGCGAGTTAGGAGGATCGGAGGGTACCAAGAGCTTAAGCGTCTTCTTCCGCGTCGGTGGGTGGTGGACTCGATCAACGGGGAGCACCACGTCGACGGCGACACTTTCTCCGGCGGGCGGCGGCTCGGGTGAGGGTGGAGAACTCCGGTGGAGGGCTGCAAACTTCGAATTGAAGCGCGGGTCAGAAGGAGAGATGCATAGTGGAGCTACTGGCAAGAGATGGGAGGTGGAGGCGCACGCACGGGAGCGAATCGAGCTGGATCCCGTGGCGGGTCGCGGCGGCCGGAGTCGAGGAAGGAGACCTCCTCGAGGCTCTTCCAGTGGCTAGGCGTGCTCTAGGTGGAGTGCAGGGATGGTGTGGGTTCGAGTTGAAGCTCGGGGCCTCTATTTATAGGCAGATCGACGGGGTGGCCGTGAACGGAGAATCTCCGGCGAGCGATTACGGCGATGCAGTGGATTGGCAGGAGGTTTGAGTGGCCAGGCAGCATCAGTGGAGGTTACTGGTGTCATTCCCATGCTAACCTTGGCTGGTCTTGGCGTAACGGCGTCGGTCCACGGTGAGGTGACCGCACGGGCACGGCGGCGGCAGAGAGCGCGCTCCGCGCCCTGCGATTCACGACAAGGGTGGCAGCGCGTTCGGGGGAGTGGAAGGCCACGCGGCGAGCTCCGGTGGTTTGGGCGGCGCTGGGTGGCGCCGTCAGCGCCGTGCCTCCCGCTGGCGGCCGCAAAGCCGACGCTGGCGTCGGTCACGGGGCGGCGCACCTTCTGCTGCTCGTCGCCGACGTCCGCAAGGTGCCAGGCGTTCGTGCGGTGCAGGAACAAGGGGGAGGGGTCGGGGAGCAAGGCGACATCGGGGCACTGTCGAGATCGACAACCATCTCTGAAGAAAACGATAGTAAGCCACTGAACTGTTTCTCTGAACTTTCTGAACCTGATTTTGACAATGCACTGCAGGTGTTCGACAGAAAGATTTGGCAATGAGGAATTTTTTTCTGGAGCTGGTACTTGGTGAGGTGACCACTCAATGCACCCAGAGGCTGCCTGATTTTACTTGGAATTTTTGGAAAAGGATTTGAATGAATTTCACCAAATTTGACAAATCTGGTCCAAACTTGCAGCAAGTGTAGTTTAAAAATTTTGAACTGAAGACTAGTGGATCTTCATGGATCTTGGTTGAGGGTTCAAAGGACTAGGAAGGGGAGTTGTTTTGGGGACAAAAATCCAAGCAGAAAGTGTAGCTCCTTTGCAAAACACCAATGGCTAGAATAGAAGACAGAAATTTGTTTGAATAAGATTTAAATGGAAATAATCACATGGGGAGGTTCAACTTGCTGGATTTGATGCAAATCATGATCCAAAGGTGAGGGAAGGGTTAGGAGAGAGGATTTGCACTAAGGCCATGGCAAGAAGGAATTGTTGAAAGTGGCAAAGGATTATTCCAAAAGCCATAGTGCAATTTTCAAAGAGATTTTCAAAAGGCATTTTTCCAAGTGAAAAGCATTTTGTCTTGAGTCCAAATAAAAAGCAAGAACCTCCAAGACCAAAGACAGGTCTTGGGTGAATCCAAATAAAACTTTTGCCATAAAAAAATATTTGAAAGGGAGAGTTCTTTTGAAGAAAAATTTAAATCACCTCCCTCAAGTCAAATAAAATCTTTTGAAAATTCCAATTAAAAACTTGGGTGTCACAACACCTACCCCCTTAGGAAAAATCTCGTCCTCGAGATTTCTGCTGATTCTCAAATAGATATGGATACTTTGCCCGGAGAAAATCTTCCCTTTCCCATGTAGCTTCATCCTCAGTGTGGTTGCTCCACTGAACTCTGAAAAACTTTGTCGTTTTCTGACAGGTCCTCCGTTCAGACTCTTCCAATATTTTTACTGGCCTCTCTCTGTAGGTGAGATCTGGTTGCATATCAATGTTCTCATGAGGTACATTCTTATCCGGGTTACTCACACATTTCCTCAACTGTGAGACGTGAAATACGTCATGGACGTCTGACAGTTCCTTGGGTAGGTCTAGTTGGTAGGCTACCGTGCCTCTTCGTGCCTTTACACAAAATGGCCCAATAAATCTTGGGGCTAGCTTCCCCTTAATTTTGAATCGTTGTAGACCCCTCATAGGAGATACTCGGAGGTATACGGAATCACCGGGTTCAAAGCTAACTTCACGATGCTTCTGATCATAGTAGCTCTTTTGTCGGCTCTGTGCTGTCTTGAGTCTGTCCCTGATTTGTTTAACTTTCTCCTCGGCCTCTTTAAGCATGTCTGGGCCGAAGATACGGCTGTCACCTGTTTCTGACCAATTCAGTGGGGTACGACACCTCCGTCCGTACAATGCTTCAAAAGGTGCCATTTGCAAGCTGGCTTGGTAACTGTTGTTGTAAGCGAATTCGGCATACGGCAAACTCTCTTCCCAACTGGATCCATAGGTGAGCACACAGGCTCTTAGCATATCCTCTAGGATTTGATTTACACGTTCCGTTTGTCCATCAGTCTGAGGGTGGTACGCTGTACTGAAAGCCAGTTGCGTGCCCAGAGCTTGTTGTAGGTGATCCCAAAATTTGGAGACGAATTGTGTGCCTCGGTCTGATATTATAGTCCTTGGGACTCCATGCAAGCAAACTATACGGGAGAGATAAAGTTTGGCCAGTCTTTGTGTGGAGTAGGTAGTCTTTACGGGAATGAAATGAGCAACCTTGGTTAGTCGGTCTGTGATGACCCATATGGCGTCATTCCCGCGTTGTGATCGGGGTAATCCGACAATGAAGTCCATTCCTATTTCATCCCATTTCCACTCCGGTATCCTGTTTGGCTGGAGCAGCCCTGCTGGCTTTTGATGCTCGGCCTTGATGCGCTGACATGAATCGCAACAAGCAATGAATGTGGCTATATCTCTTTTCATACCGTGCCACCAAAATCTTTCCTGAATGTCCTTGTACATTTTGGTTCCTCCAGGATGGATCGAGTATGGAGCGGTGTGGCTTTCGGTTAAGATTTGTTGCTTGAGTTCCTCAATGTTAGGTACGCAAAGTCTATCTCCGTACCATAAAGTTCCTTCACTGTCTGTGATGAACTCTGAAGCCTTACCAAGGTTCATTTTCTTCTTTATGCCTTCGATGCTGTGATGTCCCTGTTGAGCCTTCTTAATTTGTTCCACCAGGGTGGGTTGTATCTCTAGATTTGATACGGTGCCCTCAGAAACTAACATCATGTTGAGCCTAGTGAACTCTTGCTGAAAATCAGGCCTCAAGTTTTGCGGACCGTCATTGTCCGGGCTGGGGTTTCGACTAAGGGCATCTGCCACTACATTTGCTTTCCCTGGATGGTAGTGAATGCCGACATCATAGTCCTTGACCAATTCCAACCAGCGTCATTGGCGTAAATTTAGCTCTGGCTGTGTGAAGATATATTTGAGGCTCTTATGGTCCGTGTATATTTCACAACGATTCCCCAACAGAATGTGCCTCCACTCCTTGAGTGCATGAATAACTGCTGCTAGCTCCAAGTCATGTGTTGGGTAATTTTCCTCATGTTTTCGCAGCTGCCGTGAGGCATATGCGACTACTTTGCCATCCTGCATTAGTACACATCCGAGACCTTTTCGGGATGCGTCACAATACACGTCAAAACTCTTGTGAATGTCTGGCACAGTTAATACCGGTGCGGTTGTCAGCTTCTTCTTTAGTTCTTGGAAGCTCTGCTCGCATGCTTCCGTCCATACAAATTTCTTGTCCTTCTTGAGCAACTGTGTTATTGGTTTTGCCACAGTGGAGAATCCTCCAATAAATCTTCTGTAATATCCAGCCATTCCTAGGAAACTCCGCACATCTGTAACGTTGGCGGGCGGCTTCCAGTCAAGTATGGCTTTGACCTTTTCTGGGTCTACGGCCACGCCTTCTTGGTTCAATATATGGCCCAAGAAACCAACTTGTCTTAACCAAAATTTGCACTTGCTAAATTTGGCGCACAACTGATGTTTCCTCAATTCTCCCAAAACAATTCGGAGATGTTCACCATGCTCTTCTGGTGTCCTTGAGTATACCAGAATATCGTCGATGAACACCACAACAAACTTGTCCATGAATTTCATGAACACCTTGTTCATGAGGTGGACGAAATATGCGGGGGCGTTTGTTAGACCAAAAGGCATCACTGTAAACTCGTATAACCCATATCTGGAAGTGAATGCGGTCTTGGGGATATCTTCTGTCCGTACCTTCAATTGGTGATATCCCGATCTCAAATCAATCTTTGAGAATACCTTGGCTTGTGCGAGCTGGTCAAACAAATCATTTATCTGCGGCATCGGATATTTGTTTTTGATGGTGACCACATTGAGGGCTCGATAGTCTATACACAGTCTCAGTGTCCCATCCTTTTTCTTTGCGAACAACACAGGCGAACCCCATGGTGAGGAGCTGGCTCGAATAAATCCTTTGTCCAATAATTCCTTTATCTGCTTCTTCAACTCCACCAATTCTGAGGGTGCCATTCTATAAGGCTTCTTATAGATGGGGGCGGTGCCAGGTGCTAGTTCGATGCTGAACTCTATCTCTCCGTCTGGTGGCATGCCTGGTAGTTCTTCGGGAAATACGCCAGGAAACTCGCATACCACTGGAACTTTTCTCAGTTCTGCAATGTCCACTTTGTTCAGTTTTGGTTGCTGTGATCGTGGCCTTTCTTGAGCGGAAACCCTTATTGTCTTGCCGTGATGGTGAGTGAGAATCACTGTCCGATTGAAACAGTCAATGAATCCTTTGTTGGTGGTCAACCAATCCATCCCTAAAATGACATCCAGTCCTTTACTCTCCAACACGATGAGATTTGCTTGGAATTGTAGTCATTTGAACTCAATGACCACTCCTTGGCAGTAACCCTGAGCGATTTGCTTATTTCCGGGGGACTTGATGATCATAGATTTTTCCAAGGGAAGTATCGGAAAACCATGTTGCAAAACAAAACTCTTCGAAACGAATGAATGGGAAGCTCCAGAATCAAACAGAACCGTGGCAGGTACTGTGTTGATAGGGAACGTACCGAGCACGATGTCTGGGGCATTCTGCGCCTCTTCCCTGGTCACATGGTTCAGGTGACCCTTCCTGTGGTTGTTGTTGGGGTTGAAATTGTTGCGCTTGGGGGCTGGATTGTTTCCACCATTGTTTGGCTTGGGTGCCGAGTTCTTTGGCTTTGGGCACTGTTTAGCATAGTGCCCTTCTTGACCACAAGCATAGCAGGTGACCCCTGGACGGTATGTGTACTCCTTATCCCTGGCATGGAACTGTCCGATGGGCCTTGGATCAGTAGTCGTGGATCTCCTTGCTTCTGTTCGTGGAACCTCAGCCTTGCTTCGGTTGTTGCGAGCAAGAGTCGTCTTGTCCCTCTTTCGCTTACGGATATCTTCCAGACTACGGCGCTCATTCTCTAAGGTAATGGCCTTGTCCACCAGAGTTTTAAAGTCCGGAAAGGTGTGTACAATCAGTTGGCATCGTAGTGCTGGTGCCAGGCCGTCCAGGAATTTTTCCATCTTCTTGCTTTCTGTCATGTGCTCGTCGTAGGCATAACGAGACAGCTGGGTAAACTGACCATTGTATTCTTTTACTGACATGCCTCTCTGCTTCTGGTCATCAAACTCTCTCTTCTTGATCTTTAGGATGCTCCTGGGGATGTGTGCCCCACGGAAGCCTTCCTTGAACTCTTCCCAGGTGATGTTGTGTTCACTGGGGTGCATGTGTAGGAAATTTTCCCACCATGCTGCAGCTGCTCCAGTAAGGTAGTGTGGTGCATAAAGCACCTTCTCATAATCTGAACACTGAGCAATGATCAGCTTCCTTTCAATGTCACGAAGCCAATCATCGGCTTCCAGCGGCCTATCGGTGTGAGCAAAAGTTGAGGGGCGAGTCTTTTGTAACTCAGATAACTTGGAATGGTGTTGATAGGGCTCACGGTGGTTTCCCATATTGATGACATGGTTCATCATCTCTTGGTGCTGTTGCTGGCTTTGCTCGAAGAGACGGCATACTTGAGACAGGGTTGCTTTGCTGTCTTGTTGACTGGACTGACCCTGAGTGAAATTGTTGCTAGTCTGTGTCCCGTAAACCTCTTCTGGCTGATTGGGCATGGAGCGAGTCCACGGGCGAGACATTTTTCCAGTCTGGGGTATTATTTTGCAAAACCCATGAGAAAAAACTATGTAGCACAAGGAAAACTTTGCAAAGGCAACAATTTAAAAGATCTCAAGGTTTTCAAGGAAAAATTTAAGCGGTTTCGCATGGAGAAAAGACTGCTTAACACAAATCTTACACGCGAAATACAAACACATGATACAGCACTCAGGATGTGCGTACACATTCCTGACATGTTATTTAGGCTAGCGGACTACTCCGGAAGGCAGCAAACACACCAATACAAACTAGCGTACAGATTAAAACAACACATCGTACAAGCAGGCATAACGCGCGGCTACTCGGTGCTCTCAGTCGGAGATGGTAAAGATTTCCTTTCCCTTGCCGATGGCAAGACTCAGCGGTCCAGGAGAATCCACCTCCACCTCCTCTCTAGCTGGCTCCTGCCGCGTAACGCTGCGCTGCGGTGACGGTGCGGGAGCGACGGGCGGCAGAGCGGGTGTGGCAGGCGGTGCGGCTCTGACTGGAGTAGGAGCGATGACTCGGTCGAACTCTTCAGTGGTAGGCAGACGGCGAGCAGTGGCCAAAACGGCCGGTGCATACGAGGCTGAAGACGAGACGAATGTCAGAGGCGGTGCCGTGTGGAGAAGCTCCTTCCTGCTGGCAGGACCGCCCCGGACTAAGTCCATGCGGGCAGCCACAAGATCGTCTACGAGGTTGTCGAAAGACTCCTCCAGAGCCTTGAGATACTCCACAACCATCTCGATGGCTTCATCTCACTCTCCCCGATGGCAGGCGAATGCATAGTGACTGGTGTAAGGCACATGGCATGGGAGGTAGCGGTAGCGACGAATCTTCATCGTAGGAAGGATGTCCCGAAGACGAGCTATCGCCTCACGGGCAGCCATCTGCATGGCATGCCTCTCCGTAGGCATGGCCCTTCCCACAAAACGGAAGTAGCGAGCAGCAGAACGTCCTCCCTTGAATTGCACCACAGCTTGGTGCATAGACACGTCGTCGCTGAGCTTGTGCTGATAGAGTGTGAACTCTGGGCGAGCTGCTGGCCCGATCGCGAGCTTGGTGATGGAGACAAGGAGCTTGACAAACCCCTCGGGTATGTTCGTGAACACTCGATTCTCACAGCTGCTGCCAGCCATCTACAAAAGTAGGAAAAAATTCTGAGTAGTCATGTCATAAATTTATGATGACCAACAGAAAATAGCTACAATTGCAAAATGCTGAAAAAGCACAAAAGACGCTAATAACCGATTAGCGATCGCACCTAGTGGCTTCCTACAGTCAACTTCGCTCTGATACCAAGCTTGTCACGACCGGTTTTCAATAAAATAATTATTGATAGACCAATCCCTTTTATGGACCAGTAAGGAAGAATTCCTTCTCACTGGTAGACAATATCTTGGTCACAGAAGAAAAAAATACCAGGAGTACTGAAAATAATACAAGGTTGAGCGGAGGATGACCAACAATTTATTACATGCACGCCGCTAAAATAAGACGGCGGATAGGGTGGCATACTACTAACTCACGATAATGACGGTGGTGGAAATATCACTGCGAAGCGAGTGATATGACTCCTGAAGACTACAGCTCTTCGAGCGTCGGAGTGAGGCTCGAGGAGACTTATTGCGGGTGGCGGAAGCGTATAAAATACAAGTGACCAATATCCAGGATCGCACAGGACTGACTAGGACTCCTCTAGGCGTCGGACGCGCTATCAAACTCTTCATCCAAGAGATTGCCTTCGTCAACATCTGGCCAAATCAACAAGCCAGGTGAGTACTATGAAAGTACTCGCAAGACAGTTCGGACAAAAGATATAACAAATGCAAACATGAAGCATGAGAACAATTTAACCAGTGCAATCAGACATAGAAATAATAAATACTGTCACAGTCGGACGTCTGCGCGACGTCACATAAAGGGCTTATATTGTAGCTCAATAATACAATAGTTCGGGAACATAAATTATCACAAGTACGAGACAAATATAAAGTTAGTGCATCCACAGGAATAATAATTTAACTGGATTTACCACTTGAGCTTGTTCACCGGGAACAAGTTTTTCACGCGGATAGATATGGATATACTGATTACACTACTTGATCATGGATACGATGACTTGGAAGGAATTGAGTCTGCAGAGTTTGTACTTAACCACAGCCAACGGATTTCAGTAGTCACAGGGACTAGTTCCGTTTACGGTGTTTTGGAAGAAACACGTCTAACCAGTACACACCCAATTCAACATTCCGAAGCCAGGGATCACCCTCAGCAACGTTCAAGAAAAACCTTGATACGGGGAGGCTACAACCTCGCGTAGCATGGGATCAAATTTCTATACGCGCGCTCTAAGGGGGTGCCGCCCTCTCGGTCCCAACCGGAAACACCCATGCCCCCTGACCGGATGACTGGCTTTAATCCTGGGCCAAGGTACCATCATCCCGGCCCCTCTGTTTGGTGTGTACACGGAAAGAGGTTACCAACTTACTAAACCGCATCCTGGCAAATGAAACATGTGGTAGCACGGAAGGGGGAAAGAACGATAACGTGACTCCGTCCACGTTAGCATCAGAAATAGTCGGATGACGCAAGGCTGGTATGCTACAACAGTACCACCCTGCTGCCCTTCATGTCACCACATGATTAGGCCATCTCTCATCAGAGATCATCGCAACTATGAAACATGCGGGGGAAAAGAACGATAACGTGACTCCGTCCACGTTAACGTCGGAGAAAGTCGGATGATGCAAGGCTGGTATGCTACAACAGTACCACCTTGCTGCCCTTCATGTCACCACATGATTTGGCCATCTCTCTTCAGAGATCATCGCAACTTTGGAATATGCGGGTAGTTGCCTTACAAGCAACGAGGTATTTACCGACACTCATATGCCACGCACAAAACTTTCAAGCAAACATGCAAACACCTGTCATATCAAATGTTCAAAACATGCTTGCCTGGTTCGGAGAAGTCGGAGTCTAGCTCGGCGAAGTTCGCGGCTCCGTCACCTCTTCCGGAACCTACGGCAATCACGAAAACGGGCACTAACGTGAAAACCAATGCGTGCACAGAAACTTCTCCAAAAAATTTCCAAATAAATCCCATAAAAAACTAGACAAAAAATTAAGAAGGTCAGAAAAGGAATCACCCAAAAATTCCTTTTTATTAAAAAGTTATAAAGGTTTCTGTCCAGGGACCCATCTGTAATGAAACAGAAAAGTCCTAGGGTTTTAACTGAGAAAACAGAAAACGGTTCGACTGGAAATGCGCAAACTCAAGAGGGAAAGCGTATTTGCCCGAAGGCGCCAACAGAAAATGGTTCGCGAAAGAATAGAACAGAGGCTGACATGCGGGGCCCACATGTCAGGTTTGAAAAGCTCGCCGGCGCCCGAAGACTGCGGTGGACGCCGGTGTCGAACCACGGTGAGTTAGGAGGATCGGAGGGTACCAAGAGCTTCAGCGTCTTCTTCCGCATCGGTGGGTGGTGGACTCGACCAATGGGGACCACCATGTTGACAGCGACGCTTTCTCCGGCGGGCGGCGGCTCGGGTGAGGGTGGAGAACTCCGGTGGAGGGCTGCAAACTTCGAATTGAAGCGCGGGTCAGAAGGAGAGATGCATAGTGGAGCTACTGGCAAGAGATGGGAGGCGGAGGCGCACGCACGGGAGCGAATCGAGCTGGATCCCGTGGCGGGTCGCGGCGGCCGGAGTCGAGGAAGGAGACCTCCTCGAGGCTCTTCCAGTGGCTAGGCGTGCTCTAGGTGGAGTGCAGGGATGGTGTGGGTTCGAGTTGAAGCTCGGGGCCTCTATTTATAGGCGGATCGACGGGGTGGCCGTGAATGGAGAATCTCCGGCGAGCGATTACGGCGATGCAGTGGATTGGCAGGAGGTTTGAGTGGCCAGGCAGCATCAGTGGAGGTTACTGGTGTCATTCCCCTGCTAACCTCGGCTGGTCTTGGCATAACGGCGTCGGTCCACGGTGACGTGACCGCACGGGCACGGCGGCGGCAGAGAGCGCGCTCCGCGCCCTGCGGTTCACGACGAGGGTGGCAGCGTGTTCGGGGGAGTGGAAGGCCACGCGGCGAGCTCCGGTGGTTTGGGCGGCGCTGGGTGGCGCCGTCAGCGCCGTGCCTCCCGCTGGCGGCTGCAAAGCCGCCGCTGGCGTCGGTCACGGGGCGGCGCACCTTCTGCTGCTCGTCGCCGATGTCCGCAAGGTGCCAGGCGTTCGTGCGGTGCAGGAACAAGGGGGAGGGGACGGGGAGCAAGGCAACATCGGGGCACTGTCGAGATCGACAACCATCTCTGAAGAAAACGACAGTAAGCCACTGAACTGTTTCTCTGAACTTTCTGAACCTGATTTTGACAATGCACTGTAGGTTTTCGACAGAAAGATTTGGCAATGATAATTTTTTTTCTGGAGCTGGTACTTGGTGAGGTGACCACTCAATGCACCCAGAGGCTGCCTGATTTTACTTGGAATTTTTGGAAAAGGATTTGAATGAATTTCACCAAATTTGACAAATCTGGTCCAAACTTGCAGCAAGTGTAGTTTGAAAATTTTGAACTGAAGACCAGTGGATCTTCATGGATCTTGGTTGAGGGTTCAAAGGACTAGGGAGGGGAGTTGGTTTGGGGACAAAAATCCAAGCAGAAAGTGTAGCTCCTTTGCAAAACACCAATGGCTAGAATAGAAGACAGAAATTTGTTTGAATAAGATTTAAATGGAAATAATCACATGGGGAGGTTCAACTTGCTGGATTTGATGCAAATCATGATCCAAAGGTGAGGGAAGGGTTAGGAGAGAGGATTTGCACTAAGGCCATGGCAAGAAGGAATTGTTGAAAGTGGCAAAGGATTATTCCAAAAGCCATAGTGCAATTTTCAAAGAGATTTTCAAAAGGCATTTTTCCAAGTGAAAAGCATTTTGTCTTGAGTCCAAATAAAAAGCAAGAACCTCCAAGACCAAAGACAGGTCTTGGGTGAATCCAAATAAAACTTTTGCCATAAAAAAATATTTGAAAGGGAGAGTTCTTTTGAAGAAAAATTTAAATCACCTCCCTCAAGTCAAATAAAATCTTTTGAAAATTCCAATTAAAAACTTGGGTGTCACAATACGGTTCACTGGGATGAACTGTGTGTAAGTAGGCAACACAATGGAAATGGTTCAACTTAATAAGATGTGTGTGATACGCGGCAAACAGGTCCGTAATCTGAAATGTGTGCAAAGACCAATAATAACCTAGACGATTGCCGCTAATAAGCCGTGTGAATTGCTCTGTCTATAGTAGAATAACAAATAACATATATATATATATATATATATATAACTGACATAAACATCCAATTACATAAGTGACTATACAGATCATTCGCACACACCTCAATAAACAATTGCAATGATTCTAAAGTAGGAGAAACGATCGTCTAGTCATCTACTTCTTGTGACGCTCCCGCCACTGCTATGTGGCTCAATCCCTCGTCTGGGTTAGGAAGAAGACAGTTCCTCATGTCAACGATCCGCCTGTACATCTCGTAACTTGTGTACGCGTCCATGGCCGCGTACTTGACATGTTGTTCATCCAGTCTCTTATGCCACACACTGTGCTAGGCGTTCTTGTCCTTATTGTTCTCTTGCTTCATCTTCGCGTAGTAGGGGTCGATGATGGCTGAGGAGAGGTCAACCAGGGAGTTCAGTTTGCTTTTGTCGGTGCCCCAGACCTTGTAGTGGTGCTGGATGTTGACAAGATTCGGGCATTTCAAGTTCGAAACCTTGAGCGCTTTTAGATCGTTGGTGGTGTCCACCGTAGCGAAACTGTAGTCGGAGTTCTTGATAAACCTAGAGAAACTCTCGCAAGGCCTTGTGGCAAGGTGGAAGTGGTAGACGAGGACGTCATGTCGCACGCACAACTGGGCGACGGCAACCTTCTGATCGTGCCCGGCACGACCGATGGTGTACTCGAGGTCGAAGCCGACCACTCGGTACTTGTCCTCGGCAAGGAACTGCTCCATAGTTTGGATGGAGCTCTCCACCGAGACCGGATCATTCGTGTACACCACCGAGAGGGCCTTCCCCCTCATGTGGGTGTCCACTACGTGATGCGTGGTGAACTGCCCGCCGTTGTCGTCGTCGGCCACTGGGAGCGCCATTGGAGTTACGGGGAGCGCCATTGGAACCGCTGGATGTCCTCTTTGTATGTGTCCTCGTGGGTGTGCTTATTGTGACGTGTGAGACGAGAGATGAAGGTAAATGGCCGCAGGAATAAAAGGGGGCCGGGCGGCGTGGATTCTCGGCGCGTCCGCATGGCAGTTTTTGCAGCGGGTAACTACATCATCGCGCCGCGCCCGGCGCAACCGCTTGCACACGAACGTGCGTGATCGTGCGCCGGCCCAAAACATTGGCAGCGCGCGTTCAGGGACGAGGGCAGAGCACCCAGAGGGACGTCAGAGCAGAGCACGCGCGGCGGGACACGAGCATAGCGCGCCGCGGCCGCCTGAACCGCAAGCAACCACACGCATGGAGCTGTTGAACACCCAGCAAATGGTCGCCTACAAGACGGCCGACAGTTGCGTCCCTGCGTAGAGAGCAGCCGTGTGGTACCACCTCTGTCTAGTCTATAGTCTCCTTTATATTCCATGTCATACTTTGCCCTCAAATTTAACCAACAAAATGCTAATGCATGTTTTAAAAATTATATAATTGGAAACTATGTTCAAATACAAATCCAACTATATAATCTTTGGCGACATGCATTCGTATTTTATTAGTTAAATCATACTTATAAACCAGGACGATGGTATAGTAGGTAATTAAATCGCAAACGTTTTTTTATTAACTGTATGTGTACGTGGCCTTTCGTCCTCCTCTCGCACGTCTTGTCACCCCGCTGCTGCAGACGGCTTACAGCGCAAGCCTGCGCAGCGTGCGGGGGCGTTTTTTTGCCAAACGGTGGCGCCAATGAATCGTCGGTGAGCCCGTTCCCGCGCAACCTCGCAGGTTCCCGCGCAAGCTTCCCGCCCGACTCGGTGAAATCCCCCAAAATCCCAATGCTTACCGGCCTGCTATAAAAACCCTCACGGTCGGCGAGTCCCGCGTCGCATTTTCCCCTCCATCCCTGTAGCTTATCTCGTCTGCTTCTCCCACATTTGCCAATGACACCGGTCCGCACTCCGCCGTCATCAGAGGACAGCTCCAGCTGGGAGGCTACACTGCGGCGGCGGCGCAGTCCCCGGCGTAGTGTAGTGCGCATGGCGTCCCTGTTGGGTGTGCGCGGAACACCCACCACACGCTCCGCCGCCGGTGCCCGTCGGCAGCTGTTGCCGGCCGCCATTGCCGCCACACCACCGTCGAAAGCCAGGTCCATTGCCCGCTCCGTCGCCGCGGCCCGAAGGCGGGAGGTGGTGGTCGTGGCCGCCACCCTGTCGTCGGCCACCGTGGCCGCCATCCTACCGTCGACCGCCGGGGTCATCACCCGCTCCGCCACCGCCGCCTGAAGGCGGGAGGCGGAGGTGGATGCCCGCGCGTGCGACAGCGACCTTGCGCGCTACACCGAGTTCCTGCGGGAGGAGGAGGAGCGCCTCGTCGAGCATGCAAAGAGCCTTACCACCGCAGTGGCAGCGGCACACGCCGCCTCAGAGGCGAGGAATCAGGAGATCTACGAGGAGAACCACCGCTTCGAGAGGGGTCGTCTGGAGCGGCAGAGGGCGTTCGAGGCGAGTCGCTGAAGCTGCATTAGCGGCAGGCACCGCATTGCGGTTGCCCATCTCGTCGGTAGGCTCCTCCTCCTCCGCCTCTTACTGAGCGCGCTCAGCAGAGGAGAGGCAGCCGGAAGTAGTACAAAGCCCCTCCGCAGTAGTAGTAGAATTTAGGGGCTATTTTGTTTAGTTCATCTGACTATAGATGTGGTGAAACTGTACAACGTACTTAAAATTAGCTACTATATATAGTTGAACTAGCTATTTCAGTACGTGGTTGGCAACAATTGGGGAAAATTTTGGTCGGTTCAGCTGTCGAGTTGAACTGTTTGTATAAATTAAGAACAACTGCTTAATCTATGAATGAAATCTATGCTAAATTACTGAATTTTAGTTGCAGAAATTAGATACTGCTAGTGATTTTTAGCTTCATATTTTGACAAATCGTAGTGTTACAAGGATTGACAAATCTTACCAAATTGTTTGTACGTGGTTCCACACGGGTCATCCAAAACAACCTTTTGCGTTGAAGGGATGCACAAATCCCGCGCTGCTGTCACTTTGCATATAGGAGTAATATCTAAAACGTTTATGATCAAGAGCTGCAGAAATCCTGCTCAGCACATTTTCTCTCCTGGCTTCCTGGGGAAGCTGTCGATTTGCATACGGGTGTTCTAACTAAAACGTTTGCGATGAGTGTTTTATGTTTAAAAAGCGAATTAAACTGCGGCTTGGGCGCCATTAATGGAGAGGATGCGAGCAAGGCGGGCGGCCATGGAAGTCAAAGGGCTCGCTTCCCAGTGAGCCCGCGCAGCGTACAGCTCACACGCTTCCCGGTGAGCTTGCGCACTTAAGGACAGCTTGCACGCCTCTCGGTCAGCCTGCGCACCGGACGACGCTCACACGCCTCCCATTCAGTCAAGGTCAAGCAGTTGTCCGTATGGCACCTCCTACAGCCATTAAAACCAAGACACGTGGCGTCATGTGAATGGTTAACAGAATTTTGGATTTACTAGAATTTAAAAACCAGGCATCTCAATGTTTTGCCGGCAATCAATGGTGCCCTGGTGTTTGAAATTCATTCCCATTTCTTGCATGGGACCTAAGCATGCACCCAAGGACACATATTTGATTTTCAACCAATTTATATGCACTGGAGCATGTGCATGTAGTTGAAATTTGAATTATGCACATAAATGCATTGAAAACTCAGTTAATGCATAAAAATCTCCAAACGAACCCCGAAAAATCAAAAAAAATCACACAACACTCCTATTGTTCTATGTTGACATGAGAAAAAAAATTGAAAGCAATAAGAGGCAATGGATATCGTTTTGTCGACAAAGGTGGGATGTCCCCTACCGAAAACCATCATGCTTTTTGTGAGAAGCTCCGGTTTGTGAGAAGCATATACCCAAACCTTTCCCAAATGGGAAAAAATTTGTACCACGGCATGTTGATGCCGCTCCATGATAGCATGGCAAGTTTCATGAATCTCAGACGAGTTTTGGATTTACTAGAATTTAAAAACCAGGCATCTCAATGTTTTGCCGGCAATCAACGGTGCCCCGGTGTTTGAATTTCATTCCTATTTATTGCATGGGACCTAAGCATGCACCCAAGGACATAGATTTGATTTTTCAACTTATGCACTGGAGCACGTGCATGTAGTTCAAATTTGAATTATGCACATAAAATGATTTGAAAACTAAGTTAATGCATAAAAATGTCCAAACAAACCGCGAAAAATCACAAAAAATCACACAACACTCCTGTTGTTCTATGTTGACACGAGAAAAAAAATTGAAAGCAATAAGAGGCAATGGATATCGTTTTGTCCCCAAAGGTGGGACGTTCCCTACCGAAAACCATCATGCTTGTTGTGAGAAGCTCCGGTTTGTGAGAAGCATATACGCAAACCTGCCCCAACTGGGACAAAATTTGTACTGCGGCATGTTGATGCCGCTCCATGATAGCATGCCAAGTTTCATGAATTTCAGACGAGTTTTGGATTTACTAGAATTTAAAAACCAGGCATCTCAATGTTTTGCCGGCAGTCAACGGTGCCCCGGTGTTTGAAATTCATTCCCATTTCTTGCATGGGACCTAAGCATGCACCCAAGAACACAGATTTGATTTTTCAACCAATTTATATGCACTGGAGCATGTGCATGTAGTTCAAATTTGAATTATGCACATAAAATGCATTGAAAACTCGGTTAATGCATAAAAATGTCCAAACGAACCCCGAGAAATCACAAAAAATCACACAACACTCCTGTTCTATGTTGACACGTGAAAAAAATTTAAAAGCAATAAGAGGCAATGGATATCATTTCGTCCCCAAAGGTGGGACGTTCCCTACCGAAAAACATCATGCTTGTTGTGAGAAGCTCCGGTTTGTGAGAAGCATATACGCAAACCTGCCCCAAATGGGACAAAATTTGTACCATGGCATGTTGATGCTGCTCCATGATAGCATGCCAAGTTTCATGAATTTCAGACGAGTTTTGGATTTACTAGAATTTAAAAATCCAGGCATCTCAATGTTTTGCCGGCAATCAATGATGCCCCGGTGTTTGAAATTCATTCCCATTTCTTGCATGGGACCTAAGCATGCACCCAAGGACACAGATTTGATTTTTCAACCAATTTATATGCACTGGAGCATGTGCATGTAGTTCAAATTTGAATTATGCACATAAAATGCATTGAAAACTCAATTAATGCATAAAAATGTCCAAACGAACCGCGAAAAATCACAAAAAGTCACACAACACTCCTGTTGTTCTATGTTGACACGAGAAACAAATTTGAAAGCAATAATAGGAAATGGATATCGTTTCGTCCCCAAAGGTGGGACGTTCCCTACTGAAAACCATCATGCTTGTTGTGAGAAGCTCCGGTTTGTGAGAAGCATATACCCAAACTTGCCCCAAATGGGACAAAATTTTTACGACGGCATGTTGATGCCGCTCCATGATAGCATGCCAAGTTTCATGAATGTTAGACGAGTTTTGGATTTACTAGAATTTAAAAACTAGGCATCTCAATGTTTTTCCGGCAATCAACGGTGCCCCAGTGTTTGAAATTCATTCCCATTTCTTGCATGGGACCTAAGCATGCACCCAAGGACACATATTTGATTTTTCAACCAATTTATATGCATTGGAGCATGTGCATGTAGTTCAAATTTGAATTGTTAACCTGATATGGCTAGAAAACCAATTTAATGTATAAAATGTTCAAACGAACCCTGAATAATTCCAATTCTTTTACGACACACATATAGTTGCATGTTCACTCCAGATAAAAGCTCTAGCAATTCAAACACCGTCCATTGCCGCTGTGACCCCATTATGTAATTCAAATCAAGATGAAAATCAAGTAGATCGCACACAGTTTATTATCAGTAACCGTGTGAGATGTAGTACAAAATATCTTGGAGCACCGTCGGTGTATAGTACGCCTATGGCTTACGCGAGAAGGTGCGTCGGCTACAGTCCAGAGCCGGTGTCTCAAGCACACTAGCTCGCTCCCCAAATATCATTTCACTGTTCAATCGTCGCCGGTGAAAGATGGGCATGTGGACCCGCGTCGTGAGGGCAACTTCGGTGGCCCACTCCGGCGAGAGCGCGGCCGCAGCCGCAATGCGCGTGCTTACAAGGTGCATGAGCGCACCGCAATTTGCGACCGGGCGACAAAGGCATCCCAAACGGCTGCTGTTGCTTCTCAGGTGGCGGTAGCAACATCTGCCTCGGAGATAGCAACTAGCGAGAGCGGCACATCAGCTGTCTATTCCGCAGCGGCGATCTTAGCCCTGATGGATGCCGCCCATGCCCAGCTCCTGGCGGTCACTGCACAAAAGCTTCTCCGAAAACGGTCGGCAACCCACGACCGAAGAGCTGGCAATCGCTGAGAGCGTTCGAGTAGCCGTCCGTTCCTCCGCCGCATACCTTGCGACGATGGAGCCCGTCCAAGCCCAGACCGCGTCCGCCCATGCCCAGCTCGTGGCGGCCTTTTCCAAAGAGATGGCAGACGCGGATGGCGAGATGCTTGCTGAGTATGGTGCGATGGATGCCATGGAGCCCCTTCCCAAGGAGACCGTCAGGCGCGAGCTGGACATGGAGGTGGCGGCGGAGATCGACGTGCACCAGCCGTAGTAGTACTCTATGTTTTGTTTAATTAAGAGCAGCGGTCTTTAATTTGTTAGAGTAATGTTTAGGTCAGCTAGCTCTATTTAATTGCTGAACTTGTTCGATTAAGAAGTGTGGGTGTGCTGTAGTCTCCTTTGTGTACCCAAATTATGCAATGACGTGGATGACCACTGTAACCATGGAAATTCGAACCAAAACTTTTGACGGTCAAACTCATCACACACGGGTTAAGCTATCTGAATCATTTGTGATGTCCACATATCGTACACAGTTCTGAATAAGGGACCGTGTCTGATGACACTTTGCGCGCCAGTTTTTTGGCTGAAGCGATTCCAAATTTTCGGCTTCCGCGGAAATATCTACCTCCCCGCCCCCTCCCCCTTACCAAAAGCCACATTTCCCCTCTTTCCGCCTTCCTTTCCGAGTTGAAACCTTCACTCCTTTCTTGCAGCGCCGCCGCCTCCTTGCCAGCGACCCTCCTTCACGCTGCTCGGCCTCCTCTATCCAGGCAGGTAATCCACACCCGACCCCCATCCTCCTCCTCCTTCCACATCCCTCATGCCCCGACCACCGGCGCGAGCGCGACACCTTCCACCCAAATCACCGACCCCTCCACCAAATAAGCGCTGGCCTAAGCCATGGTGCACGCAGTATAGCCAGGACCTCAAGGAGCATTTGGTAGCGAAGAAGCAAATCGCGGCCGCACGCGCGGATGAGGTTGCGATGGCTGCCATTCATGCAGACCCCCAGATCTTGGAGGAGCACCTTGCCAATTGCTAGCTACGCCGGTTAAGCATGCTTGGTTTACCCGTTGCGTGTGCTGCTCCTGCCTTTCCTTCACAAAATCTAGTGAATTGTTCTATCTAATTTCACGATGCAATCTGTTGCTCTAGTGTATATGTTCTATATGTCGTGCAGTGTGGTGCTCACTTATTAACTGTTTTGTTAATTAGTTGTCGTCTTCAGTTAACTGTTTGGTTCAATTCTGCAAATGTGATGTTCAATTCTTCAGGCTGCAATTTTGTATTGTCTTCCATGTGAGAAATAAATCGAATTTATCTTTACAAAATTGTGGGTGCATTCTGTTATTGTATACCATGTGAGGAATAAATTGAATTTGGCTGTAGTAAATACATGATAAACAAATACAATTGCTAGAATTGGCTGTAGTTAACTGTTTGGTTAACTCTCTGATCTTCTATTAGGAGTATGTTATATTGTGCAATGTGGTGCTCAGTTAATGTTTGGTTCATTTGTTGTGGTGTTTAGTTAACTGCTTGGTTCAATGTTATATTGTGCAATGTGGTGCTCTTAATGTTTGGTTCATTTGTTGTGGTGTTTAGTTAACTGCTTGGTTCAATTCTGCAATGCGATGTCCAATTGTCGTGGGTAGAATTTTGTATTGTTGTGCATGTGAGGAATAAATTGAATTTGGCTCCACTTAATACATGAGAAACATATACAAGTGCTATATTTCCTAGTTCTTAATCATGCTTGGTTTGGGTAAAGGGGTTTTTCGTGTGGCTTCAATTAATCTGATGAATCTGCAATGTGCTTATTTTTCATCAACATATTTTACTGATAGCATGCGAACCCTTACTTAACCTGATGACTAACTACCTTATATGTGTTGCAGGGAAACAATGGGAAGCACTGAGGTTTACAATCGAGGATAGCATGTGCATGGTCCGTTGTCTAATAGCACATTATTGTGCAATTGCAGGAACCATTCTAATATTTTGGTTTTTACAATTGGTCTTGCACATGTAGGTCCTGCTGTCAGAGGTTTTGACCCACTGTTCGACCCTTTTTGCATATGGGGAAATGAGTTTTCCATGAATATCAATGAAATCAAGAAACTTAGAAAGATTGTTAGGATAAAGAAATTAGCGACAAAAAACAACACGATCTTTGTCTGCACAATGAAGAAGACATCAGTTCACTACAAGATGGTACTAACTATTATACCTTGCGGTTTTTTACTCCTTTGCCCCATTTCCAATATAGAGAAGATATTTATGCACATCCTTGTTTTCAGGCCTTTTCAAAGCAGTTCACTGATGATTACCTCTCAAACCACCTCTATGGTCAGGAGGAGAGGAAGGTTTTCATACAACACCGACGGTTCAATACTAAAGTGTTCTTGAAGAGGTCGAAGGACGGACGGTCAATCATCCACAGGCACTGGCCTAAAGTTGCAAAGACCTTCAACATGAATGAAGGCTCAATATTTGCCTTTCGCTTTAGCAGTTTTCCAGATGAGATGCATCTGTCTATATACCGTCTATGATGCTAATTTCGAAAGGTTCTACATGTTGCATGTGGAACTTGCTGCTGGTGTAGTTGTGTAATGGGGTAGCTGAGTGCTGAAGCTATATCATGTTGTACTCTGATGTATTTCAATTATGAAATTCTGCTTCCTTAATATGGAAATGAAATATATTGTGTGCTTAATATGAATGTCAATTAGATTAATAAATGGATTATTAATAATAGGGCAATTAGCCTGCTAATGACGAATTAGCCTGCTAATTGGGTTTTGATATTGCAAACGGTTGTTGAAAAAATACCGTGGGCGATGATCTCAGGCAACGCACACAGTTTCTAGGAATAAACCGTGTGGATCAATGAACAATCACACACGACTTTCTCTTGAAAACAATTTGCGTTAGGCCACCTTGCGCAAATGTTTACCACATAAAAACTGTGTGTCATGGACAGCCTTTGCCACACAGTTTCTTCTACGGACCATGTGTGCTACATTCAATAACGCAAACGATTTAATGGGAAAAATTGTGTGTGATGTAACTGTGAACGGAAACGTTTTCCTTGGAGCGACTGTGTGGGATGTGCATACGAACGGAAACGTTTAGCGGGGACTCACTGTGTGGGATGTACTTGCGACCGGAAACAATTTCGCCGTATAATTGTATTTTTTTAGCTCTACTGTATGTAAGTGCATCTAGTGCCCCTTAGTGATTTTGGTGTATTTAAGACTTATAGGTCAAGGGACTAATGCGTTTATGAGTGTACACAGGTCTATAAGTCTATGAGGAGTTTGATATTTACAGTGAAAGTCGACCCCTAAAAATGAAGTTTCTTCGACTGAAGACTTTGGATTTCTGAAGCCTTTGAAAGTGAAGAAATTGGTGTGACCTTGAAGACTTGTTTTTCATTCGAGGAACATGAAGCGTGAAGACTTTTGTTTTCGTAGTTTCATTTTCTCTTTCTTGAGTCATAGGAAACACCGTACTGTTAAAGGGGGTCGAGGAAATACTAAGGAAAAATTTCCATGTGATGCTCAACTCAAAATCCTACACCTACCAATCCCTTCGAGTGAAGCCATTGGAAATCTCATGCAGTTCAGTCAATTTCTTCAGTGACAGAGACAAAGTTCTTCTGGTCGCATTCTGACTGAGGAGGTAGGAATTCGGCAGTGCGGATTGCCTACACAGTGAGGAACATGATAGCCCTGAGGAACTTGAGCTTCAAATATCCGACCATTGTTGTGCTAAGTGTCAGCTGTCCCAAAATATCTACCCACCTAACGGTCATATCATTGAAGGGCATTTATGTCTTATCATGTCGGGCTGCTCCCAAGGCTATAAATAGCCGCCCCCTACAACCACTAGCTGGTTGGCTGCTCCGAGAGAAACTGACACTTGACATTTTAGAGCATCCCATCCTCCGAGGACTTTGAGCGAAAATCATCAAGTGAGGAAACCCAAACCCAAACACCTACAAACCCAAAGTGATTGAGCATCACCGAAGGGATTGATCCTGCATGGATCCGACGCTTGTTACCTTTGAAGACTGTGCATCTTCCAGACGGTTAGGCATCATGGCCTAGAGCATCCAAGAGGAAATTGTGGATCACTGAGTGACCGAGTTTGTGAAGGTTTGGAAGTCACCTGAAGACTTACCACGAGTGATTGGGCGAGGTCTGTGTGACCTTAGCTCAAGGAGAATACGGTGAGGTTTGTGTGTCCTCAGGTTTAAATACCTAGCCGCTCCAACCAGACGTACAACTGTCACAGCAGTTGGAACTGGTCTACCAAATCATTGTCTTCACCAAGCCTAATGGTTCTATTTCCTCAACTCTTTCATTTCCTCATTATAGTTGTTGTGTGCTTGTTCATATCTGTTTGAATACTTTGACTGAAGACTTTCTCAATTTCCTCAGTTCAATTTCTTCAGTCTGTTTGTCTTCATCCTGTTTTATCCTGTGTTTACGCTTTCTGTACTCTGTGCTTGTCTTCATTTCATCATGATGACCATGCTTATGTTCTGTTATGTTTACATCTGAGTACTTATTCCGCTGCAAGTAGTTCTTCGCTTAGGAATTTCCTCACCCTGAAATTCCTCAGTGAAGAATTAACAAAAATTGCCTATTCACACCCCTCTAGTCGATATAATGCACTTTCAATTGGTATCAGAGCCAGGTACTCCCTTGTTCTGTGTGATTTTTGTTTAACCGCCTGGAGTTTTAGTTATGTCGACCACAGGAATGAAGACCGTGTCATGCCCCATCTTTGACGGTCACGAGTATCCCAAGTGGAAGACCATGATGAAGAAGCGCCTCATGGCGATGAACAGCAAGCTATGGACCGTCACTGAGATTGGTCTTACCGATCTGTGCAAGATGGCGGACGCTGATGACATTCGTAAGTACACTCTTCTCAACCTCACAGCGAAGGACGTCATCTGCTCCTGTCTGTCTCAAAATCAGTTCAGGAACATCATGCATCTCGATCATGCAAACCTTATCTGGGACCGTCTCTCTGAGGTCTATGAAGGTCATCGAACCCGTCATTATCCTTGGTTTGAGGACTTCAAGGAATCTCTCAAAGCGATGACATTCGAACCAGAATCATCATCTTCTACACCATGCCTTATGGCAAAAGGTGCTAAGGTAACTGAATGCCACCTATTCGAGTCCAGTGATGATGAATCTGGTGATGAATTTGGACCCATTTATGTCAAACTTGCTTCCCTTGCCACTAAACAACAAAGAGCTTTGGAAAAAGTTCAATACATGCTAAATAAGAGCGGTGATATGTTGGCTGAAGAAATGGGTCAGTCGAAAGCTTTGGCTGAAAGTCTTTAGAGACTTCAGTCTAGGTTTGACAACCTTCAAGGTCATCATAACACTCTCTTATCTGATCATGAGAAGCTTTCTTATGAATTTCTTCAGAGAAAGCAAGATCTTGAAAAGCTAAGAGTGAGTTATGAAGATCTTCAGAAGGAGCACGATTCATTACTTGCTCAACAAATCAGCGCTACTCAGGAAGAATTTGTTCCTCCATGTTTGAAGTGCATTGAACGTGAATCTGCTAATTCTTCACCTGAATGTTCAAATGCTTCTAATGTTACAAATTCTTCAACTGTCTCTGCTATCACTAATTCCTCATCTGAGGACATTGCTAGTAACACTGATGATGCAGGGCTAAAGGAATTGTACATGACAGGCATGTACAAAAGCCTCAAAGGGCATCAGACTCTTTGTGATGTGCTTAAAAAGCAGATCCTCAACGGGAACCCTAGGAAAGAGGGTACTGCCTTTGAGAGGAAAATCAATGTTGATGGAACATATTGGAAGCCTGAGCAGTACCCCAAAACCTCATGGGTTGCTGCAAAGGGACCTCCAGTAGATCCATCTAATCTATCGGCTTTACATGTGAATCTCCTCATTCTTCTGATGAGTCATTTGACTCGAACTATAAACTGTTCAAAAATCAGAATGGTGAAGTATTTGCTAGATATGTTGGCACTAACTGCAGGAACGGTTCCCCTATGAAGAAAATCTGGGTTCCCAAAAGGTGCCTTGAAAGTCTTCAGGTGAATGTCATCATGACACCACCTGTAAAGAACAGGAACCCCAGATCAAATTCTTCATATGGATCGAAGTCCTCATACGGACCAAATTCCTCACGTGGATCAAATTCCTCAAAAGGATCAAAGTCCTCATATGATCATCATCGTGCTAACACCTCTGTTTCGCAGGGAAGAGCTAAGGGCTATGAATATGAGCATTATTCTTCTAACCATTATGTTCATAAGTCCTCGAAGAATTTCTCTGCTTATTCAAATGCTTATCCTAACTCCTCTTATGTGAAACGAGTGGGCTGGCTTCTATGCCACCTTTCTCGTATGCAGCTCGTAGAGTGATGAACTCTTTGCCACCCCTTCAGATGTGGGTGGTGAAGAAAAATAACTAATCTTTTATGCAGAGTCAGGTCTCCAGACGTGCTTAAACGTCTGAAGAATTTGCTGGAGACCTGAAATTGCCTGAAAGGACGCAGGCTAATCATGATGAAATGAACTTTCATTTCTCACGTCCTCATAATGTATTATCTGTTCTATTGCTTGATGAAATTGATTTGGTGAAATTGATGTCATATTCTTCATTGATGAAGTATATGAGTTCGTAAGTTGCACTAATTCATCTGCAGGATGATCAACCCAAAGCCAATGAGTGGGTCCTTGATAGTGGATGTACAAATGACATGACTGGTGAAAAGAATCTATTGATGAATGTCCCCTTATCTCCATCGCATCTGAAGCATATCATCTTCGCTGACAAAGGCAAAAGTCAGGTATTGGGTCTAGGTAAGGTTGCGATCTCAAAGGATCGACACATGGACAAAGTCATGCTTGTCGAGTCCTTAGGATACAACCTCATGTCTGTCTCAATGCTTTGTGATCTTGATATGGTTGTTGTCTTTGGCAAGTATCGTTGTGTTGTGATCATGGAAGCTGACAAACCCAAAGTCTTCGAAGGCTTTAGGAGAGGAGACTTGTATATTGTTAATTTCTCTACAGGACCTCAACCAGCTGTATGTGTACTTGCAAAAGCTTCAGAAGGCTGGCTATGGCATCAACGACTTGGTCATGCTCGCATGAGGAATCTGCACACGCTCGCGAAGAAGAAGCATGTCATTGGCATTGATAATGTCAAATTCCTCAAGGATCACTTATGCGGAGCCTGCGAAGCTGGGAAAATGACCAAGGTCAAACATCCAGCGAAGACTATCATGACTACCACTCAACCATTTGAATTGCTTCATATGGATCTCTTTGGTCCTAACCATTATTCTGCAGTTACAAATGATGCATCTCTATATGGCTTTGTTATTGTTCATGATTACTCTCGTTACACATGGGTGCATATTGTCACTTACAAACATGAGGTGCAGGAAGTCTTCCAACGATTTTCCTCGAGGGCTTCAACCAACTTTGGTGTGAAGATCAAGCACATCAGAAGTGACAATGGAACTGAGTTCAAGAATTCTGGTCTTGATGACTATCTTGATGAACTTGGTATTACTCATGAGTTATCTGCTCCTTATACTCCTCAGCAGAATGGCGTCGTGGAGCGCAAGAACAGGACTCTTGTTGAGATGGCTCGCACTATGCTTGATGAATACAAGACGCCTCGTCGTTTCTGGATTGAGGCAATTGATACTGCGTGCCACATCATCAACAGGGTATATCTTCACAAATTCTTCAAGAAGACTGCTTATGAACTCCTCACTGACAAGAAACCCAATGTGAGTTATTTCAAAGTCTTCGGTGCTAAATGTTGGATTAGAGATCCTCATCACAGTTCTAAATTTGCACCGAAAGCACATGAGGGTTTTATGCGTGGTGACGGAAAGGACGCGCACACCTACAGAGTCTTCAACAATGTTCTCGATCCACAAAGTTGTTGAAACTATAGATGTGCGGTTCGATGAAACTAATGGCTCGCAAAGAGAGCACCTACCTTCTGTGTTAGATGAACAGTCACCTGAGGAAACTATCAAGTTCAAGGCTACTGAGGATGTCATTCCTACCGAAGAATCCGTTGAAGAAATCATTCCAGAACGTGAAGAATGTCATGCTGATGCACCTGAAGAAAACGGTGCTGAAGAGAATGCTGAGCAAATTCCTCAACGACAACCCGCTCATCCTCGCGTTGGAAATGAAGTGCAAATTGAGAAAATCATCAGTGACATCAACATTCCAGGTCCTCTCACACGCTCAAGAGCTTCACATTTGTCTAACTTTTGTGGGCACTTTGCTTTCGTCTCTATCACAGAGCCCACTAAGGTAGATGAAGCATTTCTGGAGCCTGAGTGGATTCAAGCTATGCAAGAAGAATTACATCAGTTCGAGCTCAATAACGTCTGGGAACTGGTCAATCGTCCAGATCCTCGCAAGCACAACATCATTGGCACAAAGTGGATCTACCGCAACAAGCAAGATGAAAATGGCCTTGTGGTGAGGAATAAGGCACGCCTTGTAGCTCAAGGCTACACACAGGTTTAAGGAATTGATTTCGATAAAACTTTTGCACCTGTTGCTAGACTTAAGGCTATTCGCATATTACTTGCTTATGCTAACCATCATGATATCACTTTATATTAAATGGATGTGAAAAGTGAATTCCTCAATGGTAAGCTTGAGGAAGAAGTGTATGTTGCTCAACCCCCAGGTTTTGAAGATCCAAAGCATCCTGACAAAGTCTTCAGACTCAATAAGGCCCTCTAGGGCCTCAAGCAGGCCCCTCGGGCGTGGTATGATACTTTGAAGGAATTTTTCATGAAGAAAGGCTTCAAACCCGGTTCACTTGACCCAACTCTTTTCACTAAATCTTATGATGGTGAATTGTTTGTGTTCCAAATTTATGTTGATGGTATCATTTTTGGCTGTACTAACCAACGTTACAGTGATGAATTTGCCTATATGATGAGTGAAGAATATCAAATGTCTATGATGGAAGAATTGAAATTCTTCTAAGGTCTTCAAATTCGTCAACAGCGCAATGGCATATTTATATCTCAGGAGAAATACCTCAAGGATGTACTGAGGAAATTCGGCATGCAAGATTGTAAAGGGGTCAAAATTCCTATGCCCACCAATGGCCATCTATGCACTGATGAAAATGGTATTGACTTCGATCAAAAGGTATACCGCTCCATGATTGGCTCTTTATTGTACTTACGTGCATCTAGGCCAGATATTATGCTTAGTGTTTGCATGTGTGCCCGATTTCAAGCTACACCGATCACACCATAAGGCTGTGAATCATATTCTTCGATATCTAGCTCACATACTAACACTTGGATTATGGTACCCCAAGGGCTCGGCTTTTGATCTCATTGGATATTTAGACTCTGACTATGCTGGTGATCGTGTGGACCACAAGTCAACATCAGGCACATGCCATTTCCTCGGACGATCTTTGGTCTGTTGGTCCTCGAAGAAACAGAACTGCGTATCACTGTCTACTGCTGAAGCTGAGTACATTGCTGCTGGTTCTTACTATGCTCAATTGCCGTGGATGAAGCAAACTCTCAAGGACTACTGCGTCAACATGAAGAATGTGCCACTCTACTGTGACAATGAGAGTGCAATCAAGATTGCTCACAACCCAGTTCAGCACTCGAAGACAAAGCACATTCAAATTCGTCATCATTTTCTTCGTGATCATGTGTGGAAGGGCGACATCTCTATTGAGCATGTACAGACTGAAGAACAGCTAGCCAATATCTTCACAAAGCCCTTGGATGAGAAGAGATTTAGCAAGTTGAGGTGTGAGCTAAATATCCTAGAATCTTCGAATGTTCTTTGAAAAGGACACTCATCCTAACACTTATGCAAAATTGATGACTTAGATGTGCAACACGTGAAGAAACGTTTTTCTTCAATCAATGAAGACTAACACTCTAAATGTGAAGAAATTAACAAAGAATTTGATTCTCAGAACCCTACGACAATTGTACGCGGTGTCTGAAATCATCATTCTTACACGATGGGTCACGCCACCACAAAAAGTTGAAAATCTTCAATTTGAGTTTTTCCTCAATTTTGAAATTCCTCAGTTGCTCTTTTTCTTCAACTTTGCATTGTCTTCACTGTTTCCGTCATTTTTTCTTCATTGACTATATATATGTGAGTTTATGTCTTCTACAGCATTCACTTATTGCAATTTCTTCAAGTTGCCTTTTCTACTAAGTGAATGTGATTGGACCCTTCCCCCTCTATGCTAAACTCAACCCAGTCTATTCACAAATTCTTCGTGTGCGTTCAATTTGAAACTCGTTCAAAATCTTCACTGTGTCCTTGCGAGCTGAAGAATTTGCGAATGGAACTTTAAAACTTATCTTATCTCAATTTTCGGCTTTTGCCGCTCAAACCGTTCCGCATTCCACGATAACACTTATCTATTCACCCACGATCTCACATGATCGCCACCTCTCAGTACGTGGGTGACACATGTCGAGCGAATGAGAAAGGTCAGGGGCACGTTCGTCCAATTTCTTCGGGCGATCAGTTTTTCACTTCGGCTATAAATACCCCTCCCCCTTCCTCACTTCGTTTTTACTCTGCTCGACCTCTCTCCCGCTTGAGCTTCTCAAACCCTAGTGCAGTCGCTACTTCCATCGTCGCCGGTGAGGAAGAGCTTCACTGCCTCGACCTCGTCGCCGTCGTACTCGCGCCGGCTGCGGATTTCTTCACTCCGCCGCCGCCGTAGCTATCTTCCTCAGCCAAGTTAGGGCGTGGAAGATATGAACTGACGAGCTTCACATCTACACCTCCCAGTTCGTCGTGCTCTTCGTCCAGGGTAATTAAAAGTTACTTTTACTACCCTCTTTGATTCAAATCTTTTCTACAAAATCTTCAAATGTGTTTATTCTTCAAATCCTCTCACACTAAACACCTCACATGTCATCTGTTCTTGATCTGTTTCCCTAAGCAACATTTTTCTTCAAGATTCCTCAATTGTGTGGATTTTCAATCTGTACAACTCTGGAACCTAAGACAAAGAACGCTTAGTGAAATTCTTCAAGACTCATCTGGTCAAATTCCTCAAACTTGTTCTTTTTGAAAAACTTCTGAGAACGCATATGACCTCTCCAAATTCCTCGCAACTATACTCTGTTCACAGGTACTCATGTCCGCTGCTGAATCACTAGGTTCTCATCAACTTAACTCATTTGCAACGTTCCTCGAAGAAAAGTTGCACACCTCTTCAGAAAATTCCGTTGTTCATATTCCTCATCTGAAGAAAATGGCTGACGGTAAAAAGCCACAGAAGGGAGGAAAGAGGCCTAAGATCAATCCTGCTTTCGAGATCCCCGATGACATATACAAGGACTGTTGCACTCCTGATGAGGCCAAGTTTGGCAAGGAGGACAAAAATCAGCGCAAGGTGCACATACAAAGGATAGAGAGGAGATGGGCAAGGGAATGGAGGGAGTACACGTATGTTACTCCCAAGTATATGAAGACATTTGCTCTAAATCCTCCATGCCCAAGACCTCCATTGGCACCTGGCCAAGAAGCTGATCCCACCAGCCTCAAGCGTGGTGAGGACTATCCTGATGAATGGGCCAAGCGCCAGGCCAAGCTAGCCAAAATAGCTAAGGAAGCAGTGAGGAAATTTAATGAAGACTCTGCTGCTGCTACCACTGCTGAGGCCTCTGCAAGCAAGCCAAAGAAGGCCATGGCTAAGAAGCCTGCTCATAAGCCAAGTGCTTCGCCCCAAATGCCCTCACGGACAAGTTCCTCAGCAATGCCCTCACGGCCAGATTCTTCTAAGCCCTCACGGCCAACTCCTCAAGCTGCTCGAGCTCCTCCGCCAAAGTCCTCAGCTCCTCCGACAAAATCCTCAACACCTGTGCATCTCGCCACGTGCCAAAGACAACAGGCATCTCTATTGCCTCAGGAGCTTCTGCTAGTTCCTTAGCTGCACCAAATTCCTCAACAGGCCCCTCTCTGCTGAAGAAAAAGGCCACCGCTGGACGAGGTTCTCACCCAAGTCCTCACAAGAAGCAGGTCACCTTTCAAGTGTCGTTTGATGAAGACGAAGCTGATGATGAAGAACTTGCCGAAATCATCAGAGACAGGCAGCTCAAGGCTGCTAGAGCCAAAGGCACAAATGTGCCTCTACTTTTGGATCCAAAGTTGATCCTTGATTACATTGATCTCTGGCACAAGGACCCCAACACTCCTATGCCTGATTTTAAGCTGACTCCTGGCCAAAGTCATATGCTGACTGCCTTTATTCAGGAAAAGAAATGGAAATTTGAAAAGGCTAGGCTGTTGAAGAAAGCACAGTACAAGAAGGAGCGTTTCGTGAAGAAAAATGTTGTCTCTATGCCAACTGAAGAACTTGTCACTATTCAATCTGAGATTAAGAAGCTTAGTGATGAATTTGACGTATACCGTGCTGACTAGCTTGGAGCCAAAGTCAGGTTTGTGAATTTAACTGAGAAAAGTTCACTTCCAATGTTGCAGCCCCAACGCAACAACAAAATCCTCAGGCTGAGGCATTTACTCAGCCGACTTAAGAAAATGCCAGCACCGCTGATGACAATCAGGCTGCTGAAGAAACTCAGAGCACCAGGGCTGATGACTGAATTCCAGCCGCTGAAGAAATTGCCAGGGCAACCACTAGTGTTGCGCCTGAAGAAACTGAAGAAGTCAGGGCAACTGCATCAGTTGTGCCTGAAGTAATTGAACCAAATTCCTCTGCTCCTCCTGCACCTACCTCAACTCCGATCCTTAAGTCTGCATCAGATGTGAAGGAAACCAAGGCTGCAGAGCATGCAGCGGTGAAGAAAAGGAAAGCATCAACTTCATCAGATTCTTCAGCTCCGAAGAAGATGAAGCCATTGACAAGCTCTTTTGCAAATACAATTGATGCTATTCTGGTCTCATCCATGCCATCAAAGGACCTTGTTCCTTTTGATGAAGAATATGTGATTCCAAGTGAATCAGATGAAGAGATTCTTCTGCTGCTTCGTCAGAGCAGTTGGATGAAGAAATTGAAGCGGATGCAATCCCTTCAATCCCAATAGTCTCATCGCCCATGCCTCGGTTCACTGCTGAAGAGGCCGGAGTTGAGGAAAAGAGTGAAGAAGAAGATGTGGACATTGGGTGTACAACACCTGTGCTGAATGATGACTTTTGGGAAAATCAGCACCCCAACTCTCCTCTGTTACACCTCTACAACAAATTCCTCAGTCCCCTGTCAATACTGAAGTACAAATGGGATCTGAAGAACCTCGTGCAACCCCGTCTGTCCATGAAGAAATTCCAGCCACTAGTGCTGATGAAAATGTTAATGAAGAATTGAAGACCCAGGCTTCCACTAAAGAGGAAGCTGAAATTCCTCAGCCTGTGGAACCCGAGATTGCGATTCCTGAGGTGGTGATGCAATTGACCGATACTCCTCAGCCCAAGCCAAAGGATCCCTTCTCGAAGAAGAAGAAATTCAAGGCTGATGACTTCTTTGGCGAGCATGTTTTCTTCACTGACAACAACCCATATGACTCTGCTCGTCTTAGAAGGAAGCGCTTCTGGACTGCCAGCCAAGAAATTTTTTATTCTTCACTGCTCTTCAACAATCACAAAATCTTTGACCATGAGCATATTCCTCACGTGGACACGGAATCACTGCCGTGCTTCACCCCAGTCCTCAGTGTGCTTCATGATGCAGGACTGCTCAACTTTTGCACGGATATTTGTGATTGGAATGAAGAGCCCATTCTTCAATTCTGTGCAACCCTCCACATCACAGGCGATGCCGATGATATCAACTCTTGGGTGTTGGACTGGATGACCGAAAATACTCATTACAAAGCACCAGCCTCTGAATTACTTCATGCCCTTCCAATCAGTCCTCCCCTTGAAGGTGCTCGTTGTCTGTACCAAGAGCCTGAGCTCACTGCCCATTACATGCAAGTGCTAATGAAGCCGCTGAAGCTCGGTCAAGCCCCAAGGACCAAATTCCTCGTGAAGGAATTGCTATATGTGCCAAGAATAGTCTATCGCATTCTAACGAAGACTATGAGTCTAATCAAAGGCCACGACTCATCTGATGAGGAAATTGTTGGCATCATGAAGAATCTGCTATTCAACATCATACATGGCATTCCTGTCAATTATCACGATTTCTTCATGAGGACTCTGGCAAATGTTGCACTCTCTCCGTTTGAGTTGAAGCCTTACGCACCCTGGATTAAGAGATTCCTCAGAATAAGGTCTTCACTCAACTACAAGGCTGATTTTCAGAATCACCTCAGCTACTTGCCCCCAATTGAAGTCCTCAAGCGGACGTTTTCCTCAGCTGATGAAAAGGGCAAGGCCGCTGCTGTTATTGATGAAGGCATTCGTCCATTGGATGGTCAGTTTCGCAAAGCTGCATCTTATTCCACCAATGATGACTCTGCCACTCATGATTCTGCTGCCAATGCATCCAAGCCAAATCCTCAAGCCACAGCTCCAAGAGTGATGACTGACCGTGAGCTGCTTCTTAGTCTCCACCAGAAGGTGGATCGAAACCACAAATGGGTTAAGCGTCAGTTTGGTTCTATTCTTCACAACATGACTGCTACACACAATGTAGTGAAGAAAAACCATTTCTACCTCCATGAAGTCTTCGGTCGCACCTGGGCTATTCTGTCACATCTGTATGGTGAAGAAGATCTGAAGCAAATGGGTCTCAAGGAGGATTTTGACTGGTCTGCTCCACCACCGAAGAAATTCAAGGTTCCTTCCTTGGTGGCTAGCTCATATTCTTCATCACGCGAAACCGATGAGCATGAAGACTTTGACGACACTGCGGTAGGCCCTACAACAACAAACGACCCCAACAACGCTGGCGCTCCTCCATCAACTTGATATTCTTCAGGGGCGTAAGTCCTCATTTTTCGATCCTTTTGGTCATTCGATGACAAAGGGGGAGAAAATTGAGTTAGTCTTCAAGCGGGTCTATCTATATGGGCATTTTTTTGCTAAGTTACAACTCTCGTTCTTCTGAGACTTTATTCGATGGAGTTGTAAACTTAAACTCTATGGTGGTCAGATTCTTTTGCTGAGATTTTTTGCATGCTTATTCCTCGTTAATGTTAATGCACACATGCTGAATTACATCAGTCACCATATTTCATCATGTATTTCAAATTCTTCATATTATATGTCAAATGCGTGTATGAATTACAAGATATAGGAGGAGATCTCCATGATTCTACTCTTCAAGTGTGCATTGCTTCAAAAGCAAATTCCTCACTATGCACATCTTCAGGGGGAGTTCTTCTATATCTTGCAATCAAATTCCTTAATATCAGTATTTACACTTCATATGTTTATCCCCGTTGAAAACTTAACCTATATTGTCATCAATCACCAAAAAGGGGGAGATTGTAAGTGCATCTAGTGCCCCTTAGTGATTTTGGTGTATTGAAGACTTATAGGTTAAGGGACTAATGCGTTTATGAGTGTACACAGGTCTATAAGTCTATGAGGAGTTTGATATTTACAGTGAAAGTCGACCCCTAAAAATGAAGTTCTTCGACTGAAGACTTTGGATTTCTGAAGACTTTCTGAAGACTTTGAAAGTGAAGAAATTGGTGTGACCTTGAAGACTTGTTTTTCATTCGAGGAACATGAAGCGTGAAGACTTTTGTTTTCGTAGTTTCATTTTCTCTTTCTTGAGTCATAGGAAACACCGTAATGTTAAACGGGGTCGAGGAAATACTAAGGAAAAATTTCCATGTGATGCTCAACTCAAAATCCTACACCTACCAATCCCTTCGAGTGAAGCCATTGGAAATCTCATGCAGTTCAGTCAATTTCTTCAGTGACAGAGACAAAGTTCTTCTGGTCACTAAGGACTTTGTTCTGACTGAGGAGTTAGGAATTCGCCAGTGCGGATTGCCTACACAGTGAGGAACATGATAGCCCTGAGGAACTTGAGCTTCAAATATCCGACCGTTCCTGTGCTACGTGCCAGATGTCCCAAAATATCTACCCACCTAACGGTCATATCATTGAAGGGCATTTATGTCTTATCATGTCGGGCTGCTCCCTAGGCTATAAATAGCCGCCCCCTACAACCACTAGCTGGTTGGCTGCTCCGAGAGAAACTGACACTTGTCATTTGAGAGCATCCCATCCTCCGAGGACTTTGAGCGAAAATCATCAAGTGAGGAAACCCAAACCCAAACACCTACAAACCCAAAATGATTGAGCATCACTGAAGAGATTGATCCTGCGTGGATCCCATGCTTGTTACCTTTGAAGACTGTGCATCTTCCAGACGGTTAGGCGACATGGTCTAGAGCATCCAAGAGGAAATTGTGGATCGCCGAGTGACCGAGTTTGTGAAGGTTTGGATGTCACCTGAAGACTTACCACGAGTGATTGGGCGAGGTCTGTGTGACCTAAGCTCACGGAGAATACGGTGAGGACCGTGTGTCCGGGACTGTGTGTCCTTAGGTTTAAATACCTAGCCGCTCCAACCAGACGTACAACTATCACAGCAGTTGGAACTGGTCTACCAAATCATTATCTTCACCAAGCCTACTGGTTCTATTTCCTCAACTCTTTCATTTCCTCATTACAGTTGTTGTGTGCTTGTTCATATCTGTTTGGAGACATTGACTGAAGACTTTCTCAATTTCCTCAGTTCAATTTCTTCAGTCTGTTTGTCTTCATCCTGTTTTATCCTGTGTTTACACTTTTTGTACTATGTGCTTGTCTTCATTTCATCATGATGACCATGCTTATGTTCTATTATGTTTACATCTGAGTAATTATTCCGCTGCAAGTAGTTCTTCGCTTAGGAATTTCCTCACCCTGAAATTCCCCAGTGAAGAATTAACAAAAATCGCCTATTCACCCCCCTCTAGTCAATATAACGCACTTTCACTGTACGTATTTCCGTATTTGAGTGCTCGCCGGTCGCATGATACGTCTCCAACGTATCTATAATTTATTAAGTCTTCATGCTATTATATTATCAACCTTGGATATTTTATATGCATTTATATGCTATTTTATATGATTTTTGGGACTAACCTATTAACCTAGAGCCCAGTGCCAGTTTCTGTTTTCTCCTTGTTTCAGAGTATCGCAGAAAAGGAAAACCAAACGGAGTCCAATTGACCTGAAACATGACAGAGCTTATTTTTGGACCAGAAGAAGGCCAAGGAGTCAAAGAGTTTTGCCAGAAGAGTCCCGGGCTGCGCATGAGGGTCGGGGGCGCGCCCACCTCCCCGGGCGCGCCTCCCTGCCTCGTGGACAGCCCGGAGGCCCCCCGTGACTTGTTCTCGACGCCAACACCTCTCATATATACCCAAACTTCCGGAAAGAAACCTAGATCAGAAGTTCCGCCGCCGCAAGCCTCTGTAGCCACGAGAAATCAATCTAGGCCCTCTCCGGCACCCTGCCGGAGGGGGACATCATCACCGGAGGCCATGGAGGAGGGGAATCATCACGGCTGTGATCGTCTTCGTCAACATCACCATCATCATCAGCATCCTCATCTATTGTACACGGTCCACTCTCCCGCACCCCGCTGTAATCCCTACTTGAACATGGTGCTTTATGCCACATATTATGATCCAATGATGTGTTGCCATCCTATGATGTTTTGAGTAGATATCCTTTGTCTTTGGGTTGATTGATGATCTAGATTGGTACGAGTTGTATGTTTTATTTTGGTGCTGTCCTATGGTGCCCTCCGTGTCGCGCAAGCGTGAGGGATTGCCGCTGTAGGGTGTTGCAATACGTTCATGATTCGCTTATAGTGGGTTGGTGAGTGACTGAAACACAAACCCGAGTAAGGGGTTGTTGCGTACGGGAATAAAGAGGACTTGATGCTTTAATGCTATGGTTGGGTTTTACCTTAATGATCTTTAGTAGTTGCGGATGCTTGCTAGAGTTCCAATCATAAGTGCATATGATCCAAGTAGAGAAAGTATGTTAGCTTATGCCTCTCCCTCATATGAATGCAATGACGACTACCGGTCTTGTTAACAATTGCCTAGGACAATTCCGCACACCGATCCACCATTATTCCACACTCACTGTTTGTAATATTTAGTAATATATTCTAACTTGATGATAACATCACCTACTTTTATATTTTAGCTCTCCGATATCATACAAAGTTATCCTCTTCATACCCACAATGTAGTTTTATTTCTCGTTGCTAGTTGGAAGCAAACGTTCGGTGTACGTAGAGTCGTATCAGTGGCAGATAGGGCTTGAGAGAATATTGATCTTACCTTCAGCTCCTTGTGGATTCGACACTCCATACTTATCAATTCCACCTTTGGAAATTGCTACGATGATTCCTTGCACTTGGGGATTATCAAGCTCTTTTTTGGCGCCGTTGCCGGGGAGCAATAGCGTGGGGTTGATATTCTCGCGTGTGCTTGTTTGCTTTCTTCACTAATTAGATTTTGTTTTTCCTTTTTGTTTCTGTTTAGTTTTGGGTGAAACATAAATATTTTTTTTAAAGAATGAAAATACAAAAAAATTTACTTGCCTTTCATGCCTAAAAAGTTTTTCAAGAAGAGAAGTGATTGGAAAGTTATGCATTCAAGAAGTGAGGGTCGACCTTGAGCACTTGTGTTCATTCTCACGGAAACAATGTAGAATTTTTTATTGAAGTTTCTCTGTAAATAATTATCCTCTTCTGTATATCCATTGTATTATAAAAATAATGTGCCAAGCTTTGGTTTTAGGATGATTAGATTGCTTGTTTACTATGTGCAGAACAAAAACAGAAACTTTGGCTGTAGCACGTGATTTTACGTTTTTTACTGGAAGGTCAAATGGGTCTGAACCTTTTTGCACAATACTTCTGTACAAATTGTTAAAATTTTCAAATTTATTTCATAATTTTAGGAGTTACAGAAGTTTACTAAACTTCCAGATTACTACAGACTGTCCTGTTTTTGACAGATTCTGTTTTTCGCGTATTGTTTGCTTATTTTGATGAATCTATGGCTAGTATCGGGGGGTATGAACCATAGAGAAGTTGGAATACAGTAGGTTTAACACCAATATAAATAAAGAATGAGTTCATTACAGTACCTTAAAGTGGTAGTTTGCTTTATTACACTAACGGATCTCACAAAGTTTTTGTTAATGTTTTGTGTGGATGAAGTGTTCGAAGATCGAGGAGCTATCAATATGAGAAGAATAAAGAGAGGCAAGATTTGAAGCTTGGGGATGCCCAAGGCACCCCAAGTAAATATTTCAAAGGATACTCAAGCATCTAAGCTTGGGGATGCCTCGGTTGGCATCCCATCTTTCTTCTTCAACAAATATCGGTATACCTCGGTTTTTATTTTGTTCACATAATTTGTGTCCTTTGTGTTTTTCTTTTTCTTCAATAACCATGCTAGTGTGAGATGTCCCTTCATAAATTTATAGAATACTTCATGTGCTTCACTTATATCTTTTAAGTATGACCATATAGAATTGCTCTTTGTGCTTCACTTAAATCTTTTGAGTATGGTTTTATAGAATGCTTCGTGTGCTTCACTTATACATTTTGAGACTTGGATATTGGTTAGCCTATATTAATTGTAGAATTCTCCATGAACTTCACTTATATATTTTGGAGTATGAATAATACTATCATCTAAAGTGGGTTTGGAAGAGTGTCAACTTTAGGAATTAGTGTTCCCACTATTCCGAATGAGAAGAATTTTTCTTATGTGGAGAGTAGAAAAATTTCTATGCTTGTAGATCATGAAAAGAATGCCTTATGTGATGGTTATATTGTTGAATTCATTCATGATGCTACTGAAAATTATTACGAGGGAGGAATATATGCTTATAGGAGTTGCAATAATATCAAGTTTCCCCTCTATGTGCTTAAAGTTTTGAAGTTATACTTGTTTTGCCTTCCTATGCTAGTTGATTCTTGTTCCTATAAATTATGTGCTCACAAAATCCCTAGGCATAGGGAGTGGGCTAGATTCAAATATGCTAGTCATATTCTTCATGATGCTCCATTTATGTTTCAATTCCTATCTTTTATGTGAGCATCATTGAAATCATCATGCCTACCTAAAAGGCATTAAAGAAAAGCGCTTGTTGGGAGACAACCCAATATTTACCCTTACTGTTTTTGTGTGTCTACATGATTAAGCTACTGTAGTAATCATGTTTTATAGCTTTTGTTTCAATGAAGTGCTAAGTAATACCTTTGGGAAGACTTGGGTGAAAGTTAATGTGATCTTGCTGTAAAAAACAGAAACTTTGCGCTCACGAGATTAGCTGCCATTTTTTTACAGAAGAGTGATTTTAAGTTGATTCTTTTTGCAGAAGATTAATAGACAAACTACTCACGTCCACCAATTTATTTCATAATTTTTTGAGTAGCAGAAGTATGGTTGCTGTTCAGATCATTACAGACTGTTCTCTTTCTGACAGATTCTGTTTTCATCGCATAGTTTGCTTGTTTTCTAGTTTCTATGGCTTATATTTCTCAATATAAATTGTAGAAATGATATGGTACAGTAGGCATTGTGTGAGAACAACTATGAACCTTGTCTTTGACAGTACGAAAGTGAATGGTTTGCTCTTTATCATACTAACCTATCTCACGAAGTTCCGTTAAGTTTTGTGTGATTGAAGTTTTCAAGCTTTGAGTGAGATATCGATATGAGGAGAATAAGGAGTGGAAAGGCCCTAAGCTTGGGGATGCCCAAGGCACCCCAAGGTAATATTCAAGGAAGACTCAAGCGCCTAAGCTTGGGGATGCCCCGGAAGGCATCCCCTCTCTCATCTTCAAAACTATCGGTATACCTTACTCGGAGCTATATTTTTATTCGTCACATGATATGTGTTTTGCTTGGAGCGTATTTTCAATTTTACTTGCCGTTTGAATAAAATCATTGGATCTGAATTATTGAATGAAAAAGAATCCTCCCATGGCTAGTTAATTATTTGACTACTCAGTGTTCTTCACTTATACCTTTTGGGGTAGTTTGTCATTTACTCATGTGCTTCACGAATATCCTATGAGTAAATGGTTGAATGGATTGAATGTAATAAATCTGAATTTATATATGTTTCATATGCTTATAACATGGGAATTAATGACTTCACACATAATAAGTATAGGTAGTAAACTCACTGAAAGTTAGCAAACGTAGAATTGGTCACTTGAACAATTCATGAAAGAATATTCAAGGAAGAGAGATTTCACATATAAATATACTATCTTGGACATCTTTTGTAATTGTGAGCACTCATTAAAATATGACATGCTAAAAGGTTGACGTTGGACAAGGAAGACAACGTAATGGGTTATGTTTTCTTATATCCGAAATAGAGTATACTGTCATGAATCATCCAACATGCCGGGCTTGCCTTTCCCCCTTATGCTAGCCAAACTCTTTGCACCAAGTTGAGATACTACTTGTGCTTCCAAATATCCCTTAAACTAGTTTTGCCATGAGAGTCCACCATACCTACCTATAGATTGAGTAAGATCCTTCAAGTAAGTTGTCATCGGTGCATGCAATAAAAATTGCTCTCTAAATATGTATGATCTATTAGTGTGAAGAAAATAAGCTTTATACGAACTTGTGATAGGGAAGAAATAAAAGCGATGGACTGCATAATAAAGGTTTTTATCACAAGAGGCAATATAAAGTGACGTTCTTTTGCATTAAGATTTTGTGCATCCAACCATAAAAGCACATGACAACCTCTGCTTCCCTCTGCGAAGGGCCTATCTTTTACTTTTATCTTCTACCTTATGCAAGAGTCATGGTGATCATCACCTTTCCTTTTTACACTTTTTCCTTTGGCAAGCACATTGTGTTGGAAAGATCCCGATATATATATCCAATTGTATGTAAGTTATCATGAACTATTATTATTGACATTACCCTTGAGGTAAAAGGTTGGGAGGCAAAACTATAAGCCCCTATCTTTCTCTGTGTCCGATTAAAACTTTGAACCCATAAATATCACGTGAGTGTTAGCAATTGTGAAAGATTAAATGATAGTTGAGTATGTGGAGTTTGCTGAATCAAAGCTCTGACATAGACCCTTCCTGAAAATAAGATGAATTGCAATTGTTTGATGACTGAGAATATAGTTTGTTAGTTTCAAGAAAGTTTATGATCTATACTTTAACATGTGAATAGCTTGTTACTTGATCATGAAAAGTTTTATGAGAGGAGCTACTGTTATGACATATAATGATGCTAGAAAAAGTGATTGAAACTATCATTGATCAAACTTAAGAACTTGCTAGCATTCACAATTCATAAATTATTTCTTTTATCATTTACCTACTCGAGGACGAGCAGGAATTAAGCTTGGGGATGCTGATACATCTCCAACGTATCTATAATTTATGAAGTCTTCATGCTATTATATTATCAACCCTGGATGTTTTATATGCATTTATATGCTATTTTATATGATTTTTGGGACTAACTTATTAACCTAGAGCCCAGTGCCAGTTTCTGTTTTCTCCTTGTTTTAGAGTACCGCAGAAAAGAAAAACCAAACGGAGTCCAATTGACCTGAAACTGGACGAAGCTTATTTTTGGACCAGAAGAAGGCCAAGGAGTCAAAGATTTTTGCCAGAAGAGTTCCGGGCTGCGCACGAGGGTGGGGGGCGCGCCCACCCCCTGGGCGCGCCTCCCTGCCTCGTGGACAGCCCGGAGACCCCCCTGACTTGTTCTCGACGCCAACACCTCTCATATATACCCAAACTTCCGGAAAGAAACCTAGATCGGAAGTTTCGCCGCCGCAAGCCTCTGTAGCCACGAGAAATCAATCTAGGCCCTCTCCAGCACCCTGCCGGAGGGGGCCATCATCACCGGTGGCCATGGAGGGAGGGAATCATCACCGCGGTGATCGTCTTCATCAACATCACCATCATCATCACCATCCTCATCTATTTTACGCGGTCCACTCTCCCGCACCCCGCTGTAATCTCTACTTGAACATGGTGCTTTATGCCACATATTATGATCCAACGATGTGTTGCCATCCTATGATGTTTTGAGTAGATATCCTTTGTCTTTGGGTTGATTGATGATATAGATTGGTACGAGTTGTATGTTTTATTTTGGTGCTGTCCTATGGTGCCCTCCGTGTCGCGCAAGCGTGAGGGATTCCCGCTGTAGGGTGTTGCAATACGTTGATGATTCGCTTATAGTGGGTTGGTGAGTGACTGAAACACAAACCCGAGTAAGGGGGTTGTTGCATATGGGAATAAAGAGGACTTGATGCTTTAATGCTAGTGTTGGGTTTTACCTTAATGATCTTTAGTAGTTGCGGATGCTTGCTAGAGTTCCAATCATAAGTGCATATGATCCTAGTAGAGAAATTATGTTAGCTTATGCCTCTCCTTCATATGAATGCAATGACGACTATCGGTCTTGTTAACAATTGCCTAGGACAATTCCGCACACCGATCCACCATTATTCCACACTCGCTATTTGTAATATTTAGTAATATATTCTAACTTTATGATAACAGCACCTACTTTTATACTTTAGCTCTCCGATATCATACAAAGTTATCCTCTTCATACCCACAACATAGTTTTATTTCTCGTTCCTAGTTGGAAGCAAACGTTCGGTGTACGTAGAGTCCTATCAGTGGCAGATAGGGCTTGAGAGAATATTGATCTTACCTTTAGCTCCTTGTGGGTTCGACAATCCATACTTATCACTTCCACCTTTGGAAATTGCTATGATGATTCCTTGCACTTGGGGATTATCATCGCACACGACCTCATTTTGCCGAATGTGTGTGCCAGGAGGGCATATCCCCGATGGTTTCTGGGTCGTGTGGGAAGGACCCCCCTATCGCCCACACTCACTTGGCGACAGTTCCAAATGCCGTCGCGGAAAGGGGTAAAAAACCTTTTGTTTAGGACTGATGCGCACCAGTGTTCGTAAGTTAGCCACCATACAATGCTTAGTGCTGCTACAACCTCACCATTTATCCATTCCATACCCATTAAGCTTTTCTAGTCTTGATACCCATGGTAATGGGATTGCTGAGTCCTTGTGGCTCACAGATTACTACAACAATAGTTGCAGGTACAGGTAATGCGATGATCTGATCGTGAGAGCGATGCTTGATTGTTTGGAGTTCTTCTTCTGCTTCTTCTTCGATCAAGGGATAGGTTCCGGGTTGGGAGCCTGGGATTAACAGGGTGGATGTCGTTCTTCTTTTTTTCGTTTGATTTCATCCGTAGTCGGATCCTGCTCTTCTGTATGATGATTGAATGTATTGATGAACTGTTGTATTCATGTTGTAGCTTGTGGCGAGTGTAAGCCTTTATCTTGTATTCTCATCTATTTAGTAAATGGTATGTTGTAATGATATCCACCTTGCTATGCGCTCGAAATGTGGTTGTGCCCCAATCATGAATTCATCACGTGATTGGGATAGAATCGCATCTTGGGCGCTACAGCCACTAGGTGAATTTCTTGATGAACAACTTGCTAAAGCTAAAGAATTTGAAAATGTTGAAACTGATGAAATTTATGATTCACCTACTATATCTAGCTCTCCTAGAATTTAAATGCCTAAGGTACCTGAGGGCTATGTTATGGATGGGGAGATAGCTAGAGAATTTCTTACTTGTAATCATAGAGAAGATATTTAGAAACTACTATGTAAGCTGAAAGAAAAATCTATGATGGAGAAAAGGAAATATTATCCTAAGTTTGCTACTTCTCCCATCTTTCTTACTTATAAGGATTATTAATTCTCTGTCGATCATGGGTTAATTACTTTGGTTGAATCTGATCCTTTTCATGGTTATGAAACTGAAACTGTCGTGGCACACCTTACTAAATTAAATGATATAGTCACCCTATTTGCTCATGAGGAAAATATTCACTACTACTATATTCTTAAGTTGTTTCATTTCTTGTTAAAGGGTGATGCTAAGATATGGTTTAATAGTCTTGCTCCTGGTTGTGTGCGTAGTTCCCAGGATATGATATATTACTTCTCTGAAAAATATTTTCCTGCTCATAAGAAACAAGCTGCCTTGCAGGAAATAATTAACTTTGTGCAAATTGAAGAAGAGAATCTCCCTCAAGCTTGGGGGAGGCTTCTCCAATCACTTAATGCTTTGCCTAATCATCCTCTTAAGAAAAATGAAATACTCGATATCTTTTATAATGGACTAACCGATGCTTCTAGGGACTACCTAGATAGTTGTGCTGGTTGTGTTTTCAGGGAACAGACTGTTGAACAGGCCAAAGAACTACTGAATAATATATTGAGAAATGATAATGATTGGACACTTCCTAAGCCACCACCTAAGCCAACTCGGAAGAAGAGAGGTATTCTATTCCTCAGTCCTGAAGATATGCAAGAGGCAAAGAAATCTATGAAAGAAAAAGGTATTAAAGTTGAAGATGTTAAGAATTTACCACGTATTGAACAAATACATGGCCTCGATACTCGGGCATAGCTAGTAGAGGTAAGTTCTCTTATAAGATTTGATGAAGGTGATATTCCTTATAATAAATCTTCTATTCAATGCTTGGATGAATTTGATAACTACATTGTTAAGCAAGAACAATTCAATGCGTATGTCAAGAAACAATTGAAACACAATGCTTTCATGATTGATCATTTGAGTGACTTGATGTTCCGAATTGCTAATGATGTTAAAGGTCTAGGAAAACATGCTTCCATGGTTCAAACTCAGCTAGAACAAGTTGCTAATTCACAAAATGATTTTCTTAATGAGATGAACAATAATTTGAGTGATCATGCTGTTAGAGTTATGAGTACAAGAGGTAGAATGACTCAGGAACCTCTTTATCCTGAAGGTCATCCTAAAAGAATTGAGCAAGATTCTTAGAGAATTAATATTGGTACACCTAGTTCATCCAAGAAGAAAAAGAAAAAGAAAAATGGTAGAACTTTGCATGCTCCCAGTGAACCTGAGGTAGAAAAACCTTCTGAGAATAGTAATGATGTTTCTATTTCTGATGCTGAGACACAACGGTGATGAACATCCACCTAGTAATAATGATATTGACAAGGATAATGATGTTCATGCTGATGCTCAACCAGATAATGATGTAGAAATAGAACCTATTGTTGATCTTGATAACCCACCTCCTAAGAATAAAAGATATGATAAAAGTGATTTCGTTGCTAGGAAAACAAGGTAAGGAAAGAGAGCCATGAGTTCAAAAACCTATGCCTTTTCCTACTAAGCCACCTAAAAATAAAGATGAGGAAGAATTTGAATGCTTTGTTGAAATGCTTAAGTCAGTAATTTTGCATACTCTTTCGACTCATATTTTGAAGATGCCCCCATATGCTAAATACATGAAAATATTGTCACTAATAAAAGAAAGATACCTAAAGATGAAATTTCCACCATAATTGAAAATTATTCTTTTAAGGATGGAGTACCTAAGAAACTAGGAGATCCAGGAATACCCACGATACCATGCTCCATTAAAAGAAGTTATGTTAAAACTGCTTTATGTGATTTGGGAGCCGGTGTTAGTGTTATGGCTTTCTCTTTATACTTGATTTGAATAAGCTCACTATCGGTGTCAAAACCGGCGGATCTCGGGTAGGGGGTCCCGAACTGTGCGTCTAGGATCGATGGTAACAGGAGACGGGGGACACAATGTTTACCCAGGTTCGGGCCCTCTCTATGGAGGTAATACCCTAGTTCCTGCTTGATTGATCTTGATGAATATGAGTGTCACAAGAGTTGATCTACCTCGAGATCGTAATGGCTAAACCCTAGAAATCTAGCCTATGAGTATATGGTAATGAATCTGTCCTATCCGGACTATGCTCTCCGGTTTATATAGACACCGGAGAGATCTAGGGTTACATGAGGTCGGTTAGATACGAGGGAATCTTCATAATAGGTCGCCTAGCTTGCCTTCCACGCCAAGTAGAGTCCAATCCGTACACGGGTATTGTCTTCGGCCTTCGTATCTTCACAGCCCATCAGTCCAGCCCATGAATAACAGGCCGGACGCCCGAGGACCCCTTAGTCCAGGACTCCCTCAGTAGCCCCTGAACCTGGCTTCAATGACGAGGAGTCTGGCGCGCAGATTGTCTTCGGCATTGCAAGGCGGGTTCCCCTTCTTCCAAACTCCAAGGTAGTCTTTGGACGCGATGATTGTATCCGGACCTGTTAAACACCATGCACAACCGCAGAGAGAAAATATATATTTTACACGAGTTCCATCCGCTAACAGCTTTCTACATTACGTCCGTTCGGTCACAATTTCGAACCGTTTGTCCCACGTTTCGAGACGCGGTTGCTATTGGCACGTCTTGTCGAAGTAGAGATCGTGTCCCCTTATTGCGGGATTCTCATCAATGCGGGCATGGGTAACCCAACTGTGCCGTTTGCACAGTCTTTGGGAATAGGCGAATCTTAAGGCAAGCGAGGAGGCGTTTAATGTTTACTGCCTTTATAAGAGGATAAGGACCCCCTCTTCCTCTTCTCACACTTTCTCTCTGTCTTCGCCTTCCCGATCTCGAGCTCCAGCGCCCAAGTTTTCATCTCCTTTCCACTAAAGCAACCATGTCCGGATCCGGTGGTCGGGGCAAATGGATGGTCTCCTCCGTCACGGAGGAGGACATTACTGAGCTCCGGGCGGCCGGATATTTGGCGAAGGAGATTGTCCACCGCCTACCGGCCGAGGGACATATCGTCCCCACGCCGGAGCCCACAGAGAGGGTGGTATACCTCCCCCATTTCTTCTGCGGGCTACGGTTTCCACTCCACCCCTTCGTCCGCGGGTTAATGTATTACTACGGGGTAGATTTCCATGATCTGTCCCCGAATTCCTTCCTCAACATCTCGGCGTTTATCGTCGTGTGCGACGCCTTCCTCCGCATCCAACCCCACTTTGGGCTGTGGCTCAAAGTCTTCAACGTGAAGCCGAAGGTGGTGGATGGCCAGCACGCGGAGTGCAGAGGGGCAATGGTGAGCAAATTGTCCAACGTCTCTTGGCCCAAAGGCACCTTCGTGGATACGGTAAAGGAGTGGCAGAAGCAGTGGTTCTACATCACAGAACCACACGGCACCACCTGGGCCGCATCTGCCGAATTCCGCTCCGGCGCTCCTATGCGACTCACCTCCTGGGTCGAGAAGAGTTCGGACTGGTGTTCTCCTGATGAGCTGATAGCACTACAGACGCGCGTTCAGAGCATGGTAACCAAGAGCATCAAGCTGGTTGACGTGATCCAGGTGATGTTAGTTCGCCAAATCCTTCCATGCCAGCGCCGAAGCCGCCCGCTGTGGGAGTTCAAACCAAAGAGGCACCGGACCCTGGCGAGGCTCTTCGAGACTACGCACGAAGGCGCATGGAAATTGCTCTTCAAGGGCAATGAAAAACCACCGGCCACGGATTCAGACCATGGTCACGATTGTACACACCCCGCCAACAAGGTAGGTTATTTCGAATGAGTCCTCAACCTAATTGTTTCGAGGATGATGTCTGAGCTTTTATTGCTGCTCTTTCAGGACTGGACGGAGAGGGCGAAGCGGATCCAGTGTCTAGCTCCGTTGCCCGAAGAACCAGTCATCCCGCGCTTGGCGGAGATGCTAGTGCCGGCGCCATATAAGGCGCCGGAGAAGAAGGCCAAGAAGAAGGCAAAGGGGGCCAAGAGTGGCCTCCGTCGTAAGGGTATTTCGGACGCGACGTCCAAAGACGACGAAACTCATTTCTCTGTCCCTGAGGATAATGATGGGGAAGAGGAGGAGGAGGAAGAAAACAATCCTCCCCCTGAGGAGAGGAAGAAGAAGAGGGCAGCTCCGGCGCATCTGGAGGCGGAGGCGCCCAAAAAGGGGAAGGGCGTTCTGGCGGCCAACACCGCGTGGGACGTTGATAGTAGCCCGGAACGACGCCCCCGCACTAAGCCCCAGGCCGCATCGTAAGTGATATGGCTTATTTATGCGCGCATCCAGCCCTTTCTCTCCATTATCTTGATGTAGTTAACTGTACCATTGCAGTCCAACCCGCGACCTAATCCAGCAATCCTCGTCTGGAAGTTCGTTGGCTCCGTCGGAGATGGCGAGCTAGTCGCCACCGCCTGCTTATTTCCCTGGGGCCGGGGAAGACACCGAAGTGCTGTCCCGGATGGCCGATCCAAACCGGGGGGGCCCAGGACGCTGTCCGGGAGGCGCCACGAGGCGAAGCCTCCACTGCCGGACGCATGGAGGAAATGATCCCCGTGGGGACTGGTGTGGGGGCCCGCACCCAGCTCGGCCCTCAGCCGAATACGATTCCGGAGACCCATATGGCTCCGGAGTCGGGCGGGCAGCCCTCTTCGAAGGAGGGGGTGTGCCACTTCCGCCGGTGGTCCCTGTCCATCCAGGGGCGCCGGATAACCTGATGGAGGCGCTACGAGGCGCCTCTGTTATGGACGAGCACCGTGTTCTTATGAGCGCGGTGATCGAGAAGGTTCAGTCCGCCAAGAGTGGACTGAACGAAGCATGCAGCAAGCTGTTGACAGGTTTCGAGGTAAGGGACAGAGAAAAACCTCCTATAGTCAGTAGCCCCTGAGACACTGTCTGGTGGTCGGTAAGAGGAACCGGACAGAGGATTAATCCTCTAGTGTAGGAAACTAACGTGATATGTGTGCATAAGCAGGCGTCGCTGTTGGCCGCGACCTCTCATGCTGCCGAAGTCTCTGAACTGAAGTAGAGGCTAGAGTGGACCGAGAACGAGCTCGGCGAGGTTAGAGTGCGGCTGCAGGAGAAGCAAGGTAAGTAACGTCTTGATGTGTGTTCGGAAAGCGGAGACGCTGTGTATCGACTGTAATGTCGAAATGTATGCAGGGGCCTCGACCGAGGTCGAGGCCCTGAGGAAGGCCCTGGGCGCGGCCGAGGAGAAGGCTGTCCAGTAGCAAGAAGCCCATAAGAAGCTCAAGGCCCGTGTCAAGGAAATCCAGCAAGCGCTCCAAGATGCAGTGAAAAAATGTGAGACCTTGGAGAATGATGCGTCGGCTCAGGAGGCCGAACTCACCAAGGCCCGTTAGGGCGCGGAAACTGCGTGGAATGAGGCCCAGGCCATCATCCAGGAGATCCAGGAGGCCAGGAAGATCATGGCGGGTAAGGCTTTTAAGATGCAAAGCAGGTATGCGGAGAGGCAGTACCTTTTACTAACCCGGGTTCAGAGTTCCCCAGGAGCTTTTGCGGATCTACCATGCAGCATATCAGACGCTGCAGCGTTCTACCGACCGAAGGAGGAGGTTCTACAAAGAAGCTATTCTGGTCGCAGTATGCGACGCCGGAGCATCCCGTGTCCTTCACCGATCAGCTGAAGCAGCTGGTGGAGATGCACAGGGTGGCCGAACTAGCCATGAAGGATTTGACAATCCGGCTATGGCCAGCCGAAGCTATACCCGGCAGCTACTCCGGACTCGTGAGGTGGCTGGTGGAAGCCTGTCCGTGGTTGGACGTCGTCAAGCGCTCTGCATGTATTGAGGGCGCCCGTATGGCCTTCGCTTGCTGCAAGATGTCATGGGCGAAGATGAACGTTGTGGAAGTGGCCAGCGGGCCGCCGGAGGGCAAGGAGCACCGCACATCCGAGAAATATTTTATGGATGTCATAGAAGGGTCTCGACTTGTGGCAGCTCAATGTTCGCAGGTTGTTATTTTCGAATGAATACATTCGTGTTGTCCTTTGCCTTGTATTATAAAAACAAAGCTTTGTTTTGTAATGTAATTTCGTTATGCTTTAAATTGTTTCCTCCTGTGCGGCCGTGTTATATGCAATCTGAGGGTTGGCCAGTCGTCGGCTTCTGCCCTCACGTAATTAGTACGGAGGTGTTCGGGATGGGATCTACACAATCTTGATCCAATTATATGGTCCTTGAAGGAGTTGTTTAGCGCAACAACAAGGCAATCTGACTATACGGCTTAAACACCCTCACTTAGCCATAGGAGTTTTATAATTAAGCAAGTGCGCAGCCCCTGGTCCAAGCCAGGGTGCTGTCAGCATCTGATCGGGAAGTGCCGATCCTTCGCGTGACGCGGAAAAAATCTCCAACGATTTTCTAACCCTCGAACAGCTGACCGGCTCTCGCCGTATCATGACAGTCCGTTTTCGGCTTTCTCTACTGAGGTGCTCATCCGGTCAAGGCCAGGGCACAATCACAGTAGTTCTCCCTTTAATACCCTAGCCGATAGGGCGGAACATAGGATAGCAAGCACAGGAGCCGGGCAACCCAACTATTGACCAAAGACATGATTCGGAGCCAATGCATATAATGCTAAATTCGGGGTGTCGAACTTATATATAAGTGTTCGGTCTTTGCTGCCGTATTGCGGGGTGATAAGCAGCCCCTGGCGAATATAAAACGTACAAAAGAGTACCGATGTAGCTAATAAGCAGATCGAAATGAAATGGAATAAGGGGCAAGAGCCAAAAAAAACTGGGCCACACATCATTTTTATTATAGCTGAATGGATACATCAAGGCGTATCGTACACAAATAGTGCGATAAGCACCCGGACTATTTAACATGCCGGGATCAAGAGGGAGCAGCGTGCGGGTCCTGAGAAATAATTAAAAATATCGTCAAGAAAAACATATGGGGGTTACCCTGCACACCTATGCTACATGCCCCTTTGTATGCCGATCCTTCGAAGGGGCTGGTGATTAGGCTCGCAGGAAAAGGAACCTGAAACAGAAAGGAAAAAGTGTGTCCGGGGTCAGTCTAGCCGAACTGTAGATCCCGGCTTAGCTAGTGCCTCCGTCAATGTCCATGTAATTTCGAGTGCGTAACTATGTACGGCGTGGTACGAATGCCACTACTTTATCGGGACTGGGTGGAGGCCAAATTGCTAGTCGAGCTCTTGACGAGCCTTGCTGTCCTGCTGCAGTGTAGTTCGGAACTTCTTGATGGTGTCCAGGGGCTCGGCAGCCGCACTATGGTGCTGCTTGAGAAGGCCGCTTTGTACCTCTGCTGCTAGGGCGGCGGTGTGCTCCTCTGTTCGAAGGGAGCGTTCCGTGTTGCCATTGACTGTGATGACGCCGCGTGGGCCGGGCATCTTGAGCTTGAGATAAGCGTAGTGTGGCACTGCGTTGAATCTAGCTAACGTTGTTCGTCCGAGCAGTGCGTGGTAGCCACTACGGAATGGGACAATATCGAAGATTAACTCCTCGCTTCGGAAATTGTCCGGAGAACTGAAGACCACTTCCAGCGTGATTGAGCCCGTACATTGGGCCTCGACGCCTGGTATGACTCCTTTGAAGGTAGTCTTTGTTTGTTTGATTCGTGAGGGGTCAATGCCCATCTTCCGAACTCTGTCTTGATAGAGCAGGTTGAGGCTGCTACCACCGTCCATTAGGACTCGTGTTAGGTGAAATCTGTGATGATTGGGTCAAGGACCAATGCGGATGGTTGGGTGGTCTCGACGATCAAAGGTGATCGCAAATGATGACCATGGATTGAATTTGGGGGCGACTGGCTCTACCGCGTAGACGTCCCTGAGTGCACGCTTACGCTCCCTTTTGGGGATGTGTGTAGCGTATATCATGTTCACCGTTTTGACTTGAGGGGAAATTTTTTCTGCCCCCCAGTGTTCGGCTGCCGGGGCTCTTCGTCCTCGTCCTCACTTTGTGATCCCTTTTCTTGGTTTCCGGCATTTAACTTGCCAGCCTGCTTGAAAACCCAACAATCCCTGTTGGTATGATTGGCTTGCTTGTCCGGGGTGCCGTGTATCTGGCACGGACGGTCGAGTATGCGGTCCAGGCCGGAAGGTCCTTCATTGTTCCTTTTATAGGGCTTCTTCCGCTGGCCGGACTTAGAGCCAGTGAATCTGGCGTTGACTGTGGCGTCATCGGTGTTGTTGTCATTGCTTCGGCGTTTGTGTCTGTTGCGCCGAAGCTTACCAGTGCTATTCTTGGCCTTCGAGGGGCCTGTCTCGCTGGCTGTGTTATTACTACGGGCCAGCCAACCGTCCTCTCCCGCGCAAAAGCGGGTCATGAGTGCCGTGAGGGCTGCCATGGACTTCGGCTTTTCTTGGCCAAGGTGGCGTGCTAGCCATTCGTCACGAATGCTGTGTTTGAAGGCTTCTAAGGCCTCGGCGTCCGGACAGTCAACGATCTGGTTCTTTTTGGTTAGGAGCCTAGTCCAGAATTTTCTGGCTGATTCCCCAGGTTGTTGAACTATGTGGCTTAAGTCATCGGCGTCTGGTGGCCGGACATAAGTTCCTTGGAAGTTGTCTAGGAAAGCTTCTTCCAAGTCCTCCCAGCTGCCGATAGAATTTTCAGGCAGGCTGTTAAGCCAGTGCTGAGCTGGCCCTTTGAGCTTGAGTGGGAGGTATTTAATGGCGTGGAGATCATCTCCTCGAGCCATGTGGATGTGGAGGATGAAATCCTCGATCCACACTGCGGGATCGGTTGTGCTGTTGTATGATTCGATATTGACGGGCTTGAAACCCTCGGGGAATTCGTGATCCAATACCTTGTCTGTGAAGCAGAGAGGGTGTGCGGCACCTCTGTACCGTGCCGTGTCGCGGTATAGCTCTGGTGGAGTCCGTCTACGGCATTCGGACCGGGCGTGGTTAGGTTTATCACGTCCGAATAGGTAGCCGTCTTCGTGCCTTGAGGCATGTTCTCGCGATCCGTAGATCGATCTTGTATGTCCAGGGTCTACCGGAGGTCATACGTGTGACCCCGAATTCTTCCGTCTTTATTTTTGCGGGGCGGTTGGGCAGGCTGCTGTTCAGCCTGAGTTGCCGCTTTATCCCGACCGCGTGGTGGCCGGTCGGCCGCCCTGTCTCGACCACATGGTGGTCGTTCCGCATTACGCGAGGGAGATGTGTGCTCCGGTGCGTCCTCATCGAATTGAGGTAGGAGTTTGCGTTTTGGGTAGCTCTTGGTTGGGCGCTTGAAGCCGTATTCTTCCGCTGTCAGGACGTCAGTCCATCTGTCGATGAGCAGATCTTGTTCAGCTTGAAGCTGCTGCTGCTTCTTTTTCAGGCTCCTTGCAGTGGCTACCTGCTCCAGAGGGTCCTCAGGCACGATGAAATCTTCGTTGCCGAGGCTTGTCTCCTCTTCGGAGGGTGGACAGTAACTATCATCCCCCGAGTCATCTTCTATGGCATGCTCATCAGGGTTGTCTTGCCTGTCTTCATGTTCCTCCTGTTCGGATGCAGCTCCGACAAGGTCTTCATTGTTTTCAGCGTCGCCGGAGTGCTATTTTCTCCGGTACCATTATTGCTATCCTTTGAGCGGCGAGCCTTAGAACGGCATTTGCAGCGACGGCGCTTGGACTGCGTCTCGGAAGTTTTATTCTTATCTGGCTCTTCTTTGTCGTCGCCAGATCCCTTGGGTGTATCAACCATGTATACGTCGTACGAAGAGGTGGCCGTCCAACGTACAGTGAATGGCGGGTCTTGGCCTTGCTCATTGTCGGCATCGTCGTCCATACCGATGATGTCTTCGGAGCCATAGTCAAGCACGTCGGTTAAGTCGTCGACCGTGGCTATGAAGTGGGTGGCGGGTGGGAAGCAAAATTCCTCATCGTCCGCCTCTAGCTCAAACCGATCCAGCTCGGTGTCCGCAGGTGTATCCGGTCCGGAACGTGCAGCCGGAAATGAGTCCGGGGTTCCGTTGACGCAAGCATTGCAGGATGTCGAGTCTGTGTGCAGCTCCAACGCCGCGGACTTTATGGCCTCGGAGGGCACGATCTGCTTTGGTACTGAGGCCGTTGCAGCAATAGGATCCATCTCCTGGGTGTGCTCCGATGATAGATTTAGGTCATGCTCATCGGAGAAAGGGGGAGCGATCGCCACAGTATCAAATCCCTCGAAGATCAAGTCTCCACGGATATCCGTGACGTAGTTTAAGCTTCCGAACCTGACCTGGTGGCCAGGGGCGTAACTATCGATCTGCTCCAGATGGCCAAGCGTTTTGGCCCGCAGTGCGGAGCCGCCGAATACGAAGATCTGTTCGGGGAGGAAGGTTTCTTCCTGGATCACGCCATTACTGACGATCGAAGGGGCTATCGACTCCTTTGCCGACGGCAGAGTGGAACTCTCAATGAAAGCACCAATGTCGGTGTCAAAACCAGCGGATCTCGGGTAGGGGGTCCCGAACTGTGCGTCTAGGATCGATGGTAACAGGAGACGGGGGACACAATGTTTACCCAGGTTCTGGCCCTCTCTATGGAGGTAATACCCTACTTCCTGCTTGATTGATCTTGATGAATATGAGTGTTACAAGAGTTGATCTACCTCGAGATCGTAATGGCTAAACCCTAGAAGTCTAGCCTATGAGTATATGGTAATGAATCTGTCCTATCCGGACTATGCTCTCCGGTTTATATAGACACCGGAGAGATCTAGGGTTACATGAGGTCGGTTACATAGGAGGGAATCTTCATAATAGGTCGCCTAGCTTGCCTTCCACGCCAAGTAGAGTCCAATCCGGACACGGGTATTGTCTTCGGCCTTCGTATCTTAACAGCCCATCAGTCCGGCCCATGGATAACAGGCCGGACGCCCGAGGACCCCTTAGTCCAGGACTCCCTTACTCACACCTACTGAAATATCCTTGCAAATGGCTGATAAATCAACTGCTATACCTATTGGAATTTGTGAGGATGTGCCTGTTGTAGTTGCAAATGTTACTATCTTAACAGATTTTGTTATATTTGATATGGCCGAGGACAACAACATGCCGATTATCCTTGGTAGACCCTTCTTGAATACTGCAGGCACTACAAAAAAAGACACATCCGTGACATTATGGGCCAAACGATTTTTTTTCCTGTCATGCTTATGACACTTCTATGGTGATAATTGTGACAAAAACATGTATCATCATAGATGTGGTGGGCTCCTACTTCTATGACAAAAAATCTTGACATAAAATGGGCTTTTTGTCCTGGGCAGGCCGGGGACGCACTTGCTTGACATTCTTTGGGTCTTCCATGACGGAAGAAATTATGGTAGAAGCAAGGGCGAGGAAAATTGCGGGGAGTTCCCGGTTACGGTGGGTGGTCGGGGCCGAGCGATGCACGAAGGTTTGCGTGTTTCTCTCGTACACATACGCGTGTATGTGCGAGGCGTTGGGCTCTAACTGAACCCGAGCGAGGCGTTCACTTACTAAACCCTGCGCGATTGCACTAGCTACGTTACTGAACCCGAGCGATCGATCCCTTGGCTGTTAACTGAACCCGAGCTATTCCTTCGCTACTTCTGCTAACTGAAGCTGATCGACCTGCCTCTTGATGAATAGTGACTGTAGTTGGTGGTTGGATGAACAGTTCTCGGTGGGGGTTGGATGATCAGGACCCCGTGGTAGTAGTAGGCCATTGCCGCTGGATGAACATGACCCCGATCAAGGAGGTCACTGTCGGATTCGGGCCTCCGCAGACCCTGGATAGATTCGAACTCTGGGGTGCGTGCGAAGAACTCAACCTCCCCAGTCTGCCCACTCGTCGATTCCATGGCCTAGCTTAATGAACTGGAAGGAAATGGGACACAACAATTTACCCAGGTTTGAGCCACCCTGCGGTGTAATACCCTACTCCTGCATTGTGGTGGATTGGCCTCGAGGTGGGCTAAGGATGAACTAGTACAGTGGGAGAATAACATCATGAGGTGTGTTCTTGTGCTGGTCAGGGAGAGGATGGTCTGAATGATTCGTCCGTCCTACGGTGGTGGCTAGGCTCTATTTATAGTGGCCTTGGTCCTCTCCCCGCAAAATGAAGGCGGGAAGGGATCCCACAACGGCCAAATTTGAAGGGAGACAACTAGTACATCTTATCCTGATAAAAGGTGGTCTTCGCCTGCAAATTCTCTGGTCGTGATGCTGTGGTGTGCTCGGCGATGACCTCCGTCCTGGCGGTCTTGGTCTTGTAGCACAGAAATGGAAACCTTTGGCTGATTCCTTGCGACTCCGCGCCTGCGCTTGCCTCCTTAGCACCAAAGAGGAAACCTGTTGTAATGCACCCGCTGGCGCCCACCTGGCCTTGGTCGTCATGGCTCGCGTCATCCTAACCTCACGAGATGAGGGCTTGCATAGAAATCTCTGCTCCTCAGGAGCCAGCCTGAGGAGGCTGCTCCTTCTGGAGGTCTTGGCGTCGCCCGCGTCGCGAGGCTTGGCCCCTCGTGAGGGTCTTGCATTGTTGGTGCTGAAGATGGGCCGTACCAGGCCGTCGACAGAGCCACGCCGTGGGTCATAGGTAGGCAAGTCTGGGTACCCCGGTTCCCAGAACACCGACAGTAGCCCCCGGGCCCAAGGCGCGCTCGGACTTGGCTTCGACGCGAAGCCAAAGGGCAAGGGCGAAGCGCCATGCCCTAACCGCCTGCGGTCTCGGTCGACGCGTGGCGCTTGATGGGACGTGGGCATCTCCGCTTCCCCGCGCAGCTTCCGCAACCGTCCTGGACTGACAAAAAGGCTGGCGCCTGCTGCTGACCCTTCATTGCCTTCCCTTCGTCTTGATCCAGATCCCCTTCTCTCCCTGCTGCGAGCGCCTCCAGATCTGCTAACCTCTCCCCGGACTTGCCTTCGATGGTGACCGAAAAGCTAAGCCTACCTCTCCTTCCACGAGCTCGCCCCCCTCGTTCGAGCCGGCCCAGCGCATCCACCGTCACCAAGGAGAAGCATCTTGCTGTCGTGCTCCCGCTGATGGCGAGCAGCGCCAATGAGGGAGGGGAGACTGCGCTCCGGGTCGGCTCAGCCAATCCAGAAACCTTGGGTGAAACCTTCTACCCCTTCTTCCTGCATAGCCTCTTTGCTGGGCTCGTCCCCCCTTCTCCAATTTCTTCTATGCCATCCTCAACCATTACCAGATCCACGCACTTCACCTTCATCCCAACTCCATCCTCCTCTTGTCGATCCTCGCCTTCTACTGCGAGGCATTTGTGGGGGTGGTGCCCTCCGTCGCGCTGTTCTGCCACTTCTTCTACCTTCCAGGGGGAGCACCTAGTGCTCCGGGTGCGCCTGCTTCGTCTCATCTCATGGCAGCAACGCGATCTCAAGGGCCAGGAAGACGGTGGAGGACTTCCGACACAAGTTGATCTTTATGGACGCCAAGCGCTCTCATGCTCGGCTGGAGTTGCCGATCGCGTTGCCGACGAAGCTGGACCGCTGGGCTCAAGAGAAGCTCACTGACCCCGGGCGGAGCTGCTGCTGGACAAGATGACGGCTGACCTGAAGGTGGAGAGGCTGACAGGGGCTATGCTCGCCAGGGAGTTCCTGATGCAGCCCGTGGCTCCCCTCCAGGCGCACTCGCGACCTCTGTGGAGCTTCAGCGGAAGACGACCTCCGGCTGCGCCCGAATGACTTGTCCGATGAGGAGCTGAGCAAGGCCATGCGCACCTTGCTCGAGAAGGACCCAGGAGGCCTTCAAGAGGCCTATCTCCCGCTGTACCGCCGCGACGACGGAGAGAAGGTAGCCGCCGCCATGCCCATCTTCAACGAGTGGGGGCTCGTGCCGCTGAAGCCTTCCCAACCCCTATCTCCCCAGTGCCGGTGTCCTCCGGCGAGCACTCCGAGGAGGAGGAGGAGGAGGGGGACACGGAGGCGACCTTGGAGGGGGTGGGGTAGACCTTTCCCTCATGGCAGAGCGAGCTGCTTCGCGTCCTCTCTGATGATGATGATGCCGGTAAGTACCCAGTCGAGGGGTCACCGCGCTCCACCGGGGTTGCCACAAGGTCCAGGGGCGCCCCCCTGAGGAAGCTGAGGCAGGGGACCCCGAAGAAAGGTGGGACGACGTTGCTTCCCTGGGGCGACGCCTCCACCTTGTTGCCGGCCACCACCATCGTAGAGCCAGCCAACGCACGATCGTCCGCTCCTGAGAGCGCGGCGAAGCTTGCACCCAAGAAGCTTGGGGGCACCGCACTCCTGGGTAAGAACAAGTCGTACATCGCCGAGGACGAGTAAGTACTTCGCCTTGTCTTTGATTTCCTCTCTTGACGCCGTGCCCAAGATATTCTCCTCTTGGTGGCCAGGCTGACGTCAGTGGCGAAGAGAAGAGGGAGGGGGCCAGGACCTCCGAGGCCACGCGACCTGCCGCGGCCACGGCGCCCCCGGCGCGGGAGGAAGAGGCTGCCTCGCGGCCGCCCTCGATGGGGCGCCCCTCCTGAGGCTCATCGGCCGAGCCTCAGGAGAAGACCGCCTCCATGGCCCGGCCGACTCCTGAGAAGCCCGTCTTTAGCACACCCACTCGGGGTCCGAGGGCTCTCGATCCCCCTGCCGTTGCTTCGCCAGCCCAAACGCCGGTGCCACCTCCTCCTCGAGCCGTCATGCTGGCGGACCATGATTCCTCTGCCATGCCCAGCGCTCTGGAGGATGCCTTTCCGTGCTGGACCGGCTCTGGGCTGATCTTTGGGGCTCCGACCGGCGCATGGCAATGGAGCGTATGGGGTTGGTCTTACGGTGGCTCTAGGTCGATTGATCTATCAAGACAACCTGGGGCCAGGCTGAGGCCGCTGCTGAGGAGGGCAGGAAGGTGGCCGGCGTGGCCGTAGCAGCTCGCGATGCAGCGCTGGCTAACGCAACGGCCGCCTAGAAACGCTGCCGCATGGCAGAGGCCAAGCTGAACACCCTCCGTGACGAGCAGGCCGTCCGCACCTGTCAGCTCGATGAGCAGCAAGAGAAGCTGAAAACCTGGGAGGCCGCGCTTATCGACCGCGACGCTGAGCTGGAGCAGGCAGCCCAGGAATGGGTCACGGAGCACGGTTACCTAGAGAAGCTGAGGGAGGAGGTGGAGGAGGCCCAGGCATCCCACACCAAGCTCGTCTCCGAGGAGAAAGCTCGGCTGGAGGCCAAGGAAAAACTCCTCGCTGTGGCTGAGAAGGCGGCCACCACGGGGCGCGATGCCTTTGTCTCCCTCGAGCTGAGGTCCCACAAGGCACTCCAGGAACTTTACGGGGAAGGGTACGAGAAGCCGCTGGCGACTCCGGAGGAAGGCCCCGCCGGCTACTCCCCAAGCTGGCCGCGAAGCTCGAGGGCATCGTCGTCGAAGTGGGCCCCATGGTGGAGGGAAAGGCTCGCGCGCTTTTTACCTTGGTCGCGACACGCATCTTCAGCCACCTCCATCTTCGAGACCCCGGCTTCGACCTTGGTGCACTGCTCGAACACGTGGATCCTAAGCTCCACGACGCTACTGCCGTGGCCGTGAAGAAACATGTGTAGGCCATGCTTCAGAAGTTCCTCTGCGTCGACCTTGCGGCCGCGGCTGATGGCAAGGACAGTGGCGACACTGTTGATGACGGGCCTCCCCAGGCGGGCGACGGTGGTGTCCAAGGCTGAGGAAGAGGTTCGAAGGTGGCGCTTCCCCCTTTTTAATCCTGAAACATTTATCGTGCCTCGTGGAGGCGTAAGAACATATGCTTTGAGCTTTTAAGAGACAGTATGTTCTATAATAATTTGCTAAGGTTCCACGATTTCCTTTCCATTTGGCTTTAGTGTTCTGCGTCGGCAGGGCCGGCCCCGCGCATACCTCAGCCACCGTTGAGTCATCCAGATCACCAGGACGAGACCAAGGGGTGAGGGGCTACGTGACCAGTGAGGCTCCTAAGTCGTGATGCTCACGAGTACCCCTTGACGTATGAACAACCCTCAGGACGGAGATGCGGGTGTGGGTTTTAGCATTCTGCATCGGAAGGGCCTGGCCCCGCACATACCTCAGCTGCTGTTGGGTCGTCTGGATCACCAGGACGAGACCAAGGGGCGAGGGGCTACGTGACCAGTTAGGCCCCTGGGTCACGATGCCCAAGGGTCCCCCTTGACGTACGAACAACCCTCTATACCTTTCCTCGTCGGGCTCTCACTTGGGAGGGGCGCGCGAAGACCAGGTCCGAGGGACCTGACAAGGTGGTGTATGCCAGGCGTGGCCTGAGCGTAGCCCCAGTGCCCAGCCCCCTCGCGCCACTCTCCCGAGGGGAAAGCAGCGTGGTGAGGCTGAGCAGCGAGCCTAGTGGCTCTCCTGAGGTTAGTGCTGCCGTTAGGCTGCCCTCAGTTGTTTATTCACCAGCGCGGAGCATTGTGCTTCCGCTCTTGCACGGGCATAGCCGCTCCTCGACCATGTCGTCCGCCAGCACGGAGCATGGGGCTTCCACTAGTACGTGGGTGGGAGCTCCCTCTGAGGGGAGACTCCGGGGCGTGTACAGCCCTGTCCTGACACGTAGCTTGCACGACAGGACTGGACGAGGTGTGTATGGGCACTCGTGAGCCAGCGTGGGACTCACGAGGCCCTACCTCAAGGCGGGTTCTGCCTGAATTTGATTCGGAACACTTGTGATCGTCCTTTTAGATGGTTTGGTGACCTGCGCCGAGTGAATCTCCTGAGGTTATCGCATGAGAAGGCCAAACACCAATGACCCCAGGAGGTGACATGAACGGGGCCGGCCTGCGAGGCAGAGCTCAGTCGTTGGGTTTGTCGATGCTGCAGGGATGGACCCGAGCACACACGCTTGCCCAGTATTCTCATGCGAAGGTCTTGAAGAAAGACAACCGACACGCGGCTCCCGCGGCGGCTAGGGACCGGGTCACGCGCCCTAACTTATCCACCCTCGATTAGCTCATGCGAGAACAAGGCACCAAGGACCATGGGAGGTGACGTACACGGGAGCTGGCCTGCGAGCCAGAGCTCAGCCACTTGGGTTTAACGACGCTGCAGGGACGGACCTGAGCACAGGTGCCGTGCCAGTCCTTAATCATGAGGCGGTCGTGGGCGGGCTTGTGAGGGTGCACGACGTTCATGGCGACGAAACACCGAACAGGCAGGTGATAATCATAAGGCAGCTCATGGGAGGGGTAAAGCCAGTTCTGATAGATGCAAAGAATGATACATGCCGCAGGGACGGACCCACATGGCTTGGGGATAATGTAGCCCGGGGGGCTCCCCCAACTGAGCAAACCAAAAAGTGTCACGTGGCACCGTTGCTGAAGAAGTGTTGAAGTAGCTGAAGACGCGTGCTACAGAAGTCGCCCCTCACAAGTCGCCCAGGTCCTGAACCTCGCGAGGCTCTGGAGGCCCGGCGGGCTCGCGACGATCCATCGCCACCTACAATAGGATCGCCTGGTGTTTGCCTCATGAGCCGCCAGGATGCCCTGCATGTGGCGCTGGTGCGTGGCAGCCCTGTTCGGCAAACTGAAAGGCATGCGAACGTAGCTGCGAGGGGGGCCCTCACACCGGCCGACATGGGAAGGCCAGAAAAGCTCCTGAGACGCGGCTCTGTTGAGCCTTGGGATGTTGACGTAGGCGCGCAGCTCGCTGCCCTCGTCAGGGGAGGAAGCCGCGCCGGGTGGTGAATGGCGACGCTCGCCTCCTGTAGCTCCTTGATTGCCTTGGTGATGAACTCCTGAGCGCCTGGCGCCTCGTGCCCTGTGCTCTCCTCGCGGAAGCGCACATTGAAGCACGCCACCACATGGTGCCCGAGCGCCTCCCTCGTGACGTTGGCCAGGTCGGTGGCCCACCAGAGGAGAGCCCCCGAGCCCAGCCTAAGGGGGGCGCCAGGCGCGCCTTCCTATGCGAGAGGGGAAGGCACCCCATCAATGGGCGCAGGTCCAGAGGCAGGGCCACCGGCCGCCCCATCATCCTGAGATCCTCGGTGGAGCAGTTGCTTCTTCTTCTTGGGGACGACCTCAGGACGATAGACAGCGCCCTCATCATCTGGGTTCTCGACCGCCGCAGTGTGGTAGGCGTGCTGAAGGGAGCACACCGCGTCCTTCTCATCGCAGGCGACCGTGATGATGCTGCAACTTCCTGGCATCTTGAGGACATTGTAGCCATGATGAGTCGCAGCCATAAACTTGGCAAGGGCCAAATACCCAAGGATGGCGTTGTAAGGGAGGCGAATGTGGGCAACGTCGAAGTCGATGAGCACGGTGCGGTAGTTTTCGCGCTTGCCGAAGGTGCCAGGGAGGTGGATCTGCCCTATCGGGGTGGTGGAGCCGTCGGTCACTCCTGAGAAAGGCGTGGTAGGCTGAAGCTGGTCGGACGACAATTGGAGCCCATCGAACATCTCGACGGAGAGAATATTGAGCCCCGCGCCACCATCAATGAATGTCTTGGTGACGAGGACGTTGCTGATGGTAGGCGAGCAGAGCATCGGGAGGGCGCCGACAGTGGCCGTACACTTGAGCTGGTCAGCAGAGTCGAAGGTGATGGCGTACTTGGACCACCTGAGCGGACGCGTTGCCTCGAGCTTGGGGAGGACCACGTTCACCTCGCGAGCGAACTGCTTGAAGATGCGATGGGAGGCAGGGCGTGAGCGCCGCCTAGGATGCGAGCAATGGCACACGGCTCTTGGAAGCCCCCAGCCCCATCATCTTGGTGGTGGTCATCATTCCTTCTTGGCGGTGGCGGCAACGGAGGAAGGCCAGCATTACCCTGAGGATGGTCCTCACGAGGCTGATCCCTCCAGGGGCCCTCGTGAGGCTGGCCCTGCCAGCGGTCCTCATGAGGCGGGTCACGCCAGTCCTGGCGGGGGTCACGGTTGTCCCAGCATCCTCTGCCTTGGCCTCCCCCACAGCCGTAGCCTCGGTCGTTGCACTCGGGGCGATGACCAAGGCGCCCGTCGTGGATGGCCCTGAGCTCTTGGCAGTTGTTGACGTTGTGGCTGTGCACATTGTGGAAGACGCAGAATGGGCGGCTGCCCTTGGATGACTCCGGGTGGTCGCAGACGCACTTCATCTTTGGTTCGGATGCGAGCACATCTGGACCCTTGCGCTTCACGTCCTTGGCCTTGGCTTTCTTGTCTTCTGGGCCAGCCTCCGGAAGCTCCAGGAGGGAGAGGCGACCTTCCTCAGCTCTCGCACATTTGGTTGCCATGTTGAACATCTCCAGAGCTGTGCACAGGTCCTCGTGTAAGGCGAGCTCTTCCTTCATCTTGACGTCCCGGACGCCATCTGTGAACGCCGAAATGATGGCCTCGTCCGACACCTAGGGAATCTTGAGGCGAACGCTGTTGAAGCGCTGGATGTATTTGTGCAAGGTCTCTCCTGGCTGCTGGTTGATGTGCCGCAGGTCACCCGCTGCCGGTGGGCAGTCACGAGTGCCCTGGAAGTTGGCGACGAAGCGCTCTCGCATCTCATCCCAGGAGGAGATCGATCCTGCAGGGAGGTTCAGAAGCCACGAGCGCGCGCCATCTTTGAGGGCCATGGGGAACTAGTTCGCCATGACCTTCTCATCGTCATTGTCCGCCTCGATGCTCAACTCGTAGAGCTGCAGGAACTCGGCAGGGTTGGGGGTGCCGTCGTAGCACAGAGGCAGGTCGGGCTTGAACTTTCCTAGCCAGACGATGCGGCGAGCTCCGGGGTGGACGCGCGACATCGCGCCTTGGTCACGGGAGCCTGCCAGGGAGGTGGAGCCTAGTCTTGGTGGCACGTGGTCTTGACGTGGCGGTTCTTGGAGCACACACGCATCTCCTTGCAGCCGCTGCACCACTTGGCAGCTTTCCTCATCACGCGCCGGCGCCTGCATGGAGGGTCACGCCGTGGCGCCTCACGCCTTGGCTCAGCGACGACGTCTTGCCTGGGAGGTGGAGGAGGCGCACCGTGGGCCACATCGCCCGCAAGAGGCGGCGGGGGTGGAAGCGAACGGGATGGTGTAGGGGCTTCTTCGGCGGTGCTGATAAGCTCGGCGATGAGGTCCAGCCAGTCCTTGTAGAGGTCGTCGGCCGGGCGATAGCGCATGAGCTCGCGTGCCATGAGCAATGCAGCCTGCGCGTTTGCCGGCCCGCGACAAGCATGAGAAGACGAAGCGACCGCCGGAGTCAGCGACGGAGTGGTCGCACGCCCATCATGCCGCACAGAAGGCTGCGGTGATGAAGCCTGCTACTCGTGGGCCGCGGGGCCGGTGGCTACGTTGGCCGCAGGCGATGGGGAACGGCGGGGAGTGCCGTCGCCTACAGGCGTTGTCTGGGTGACGCAGGCGGTGAGGGCGGCCCGGCGCTAAGCACGAACTCGATGAGCGTCAGCCATGGGGACGACGAAACGTGGGAGGATCTACCGGAGGAAGAGAGGCCCAACGCACCCCTACCTGGCGCGCCAAATGTCGGATTCAGGGCTTCGTAGACCCTGGATATATTCGAAATCTGGGGTGCGTGCGAAGAACTCAACCTCCATAGTCTGCCCACTCGTCGATCCCACGGCCTAGCTCGATGAACTAGAAGGAAATGGGACATAGAAGTTTACCCAGGTTTGGGCCACCTTGCGGTGTAATACCCTACTCCTGCTTTGTGGTGAATTGGCCTCGAGGTGGGCTGAGGTTGAACTAGTACAGTGGGAGAACAACCTCAGGAGGTGTGTTCTTATGCTGGTGAGGGAGAGGATGGTCTGAATGATCCGTCCGTCCTACGGTGGTGGCTAGGCTCTATTTATAGTGGCCTTGGACCTCATCCCCCAAAATGAAGGCCGGAAGGGATCCCACAACGGCCAAATTCGAAGGGAGACAACTAGTACATCTTATCTTGATGAAAGGTGGTCTTCGCGTGCAAAGTCTCTGGTCGTGACGCCATGGTGGGCTCGGCAATGACCTCCGTCCTGCCGTCCTGGCAGCCTTGGTCTTGTAGCATGGAAATGGAAACCCTTGGCTGATTCCTCAGGACTCCGCGCATACGCTTGCCTCCTTAGCACGAAAGAGGAAACCTACTGTACTACACCCGCTGGCGCCCGCCTAGCCTTGGTCGTCATGGCTCATGTCATCAGGACCTCATGAGGTGAGGGTTTGCATAGAAATATCCGTTCCTTGGGAGCCTGCCTGAGGAGGCCGCTCCTTTTGTTGGTCTTGGTGTCGTCCGCCTCGCGAGGCCTGCCCCTCGCGAGGGTCTTGCGTTGTTGGTGCTGAAGATGGGCCGTACCAGGCCGTCGACGGAGCCATGCCGTGGGCCGCAGGCAGGCAAGTCTGGGTACCCCGGTTCCCGGAACACCGACAATCGCCACACCCGAGCCGGCTGGGGGTGGATGAACAGGACCCCGTGGAGGGCTGGTTGAATAGTAGCCGGTGGAGGCTGGATGAACAAGACCCTGTGGAGGGCTGGTTGAACAGTAGCCGGTGGAGGCTGGATGAATAGTAGCCCATGGATGAACAGTAGCAGGTGGAGGCTGGAGGAAGGTCGCAGTGGATGAACAGTAGCAGGTGGAGGCTGGAGGAAGTCAATGGTAGATGAATAGAAGCCCGTGGAGGCTGGAACAAGGCAGTAGATGGTGGATGAACAGTCGCCCGTGGAGTCCCGTTTTGTAGTACGCCACACCCCTCCCGATGAACAGGACCGCGTTTCGACCGTAGGCACTCCAACACAAGTCCGTTTCCTCCGTTTTGCTGTACGCCACACCCCTCCCGATCAAAAGTGCCCCATTTTGATCGTAGGAGCTTGAACATAAGTCCGTTTCCTCCATTCAGCGGTACGCCAGGCCTCGTTTCGGCTGTTCCGTCCAAGCCGGTTGGCTCCCGATGAACACGACGCATTTTGTTGCCTCCCGGTGAACACAACGCAGTTTCTTCGTTCCGACCCAGCCGGTTGGCTGCCAATGAACATGACGCCGTTGCTGCCGTCTGCTGCCTCTCCATGTACACGAACCCTAGCCATACATATGCGCGAGTAGGCATTCGAGACCCTGCCCGTATGTACGTACGTGGTCGTATTTTTTGGCACCTGGTTGTACGTACGTGTACACGGTATAGAAGGGACTGCCTGAAGTGCTACATCAGGGGCTCTACTACTACACGTGCCGCTGCTTGCTCGGCCACGGTTCATCGTTGCAGAGAGACTGATCGACCAGTATGTACGTACACGTTCGCGACCAGACAGACAAGGCTATGTATGCTTCGACTGGGTGGGTCCCAGCTATCAAGCAAGATAAGGAGGCACTTCCTTGCATGCGAAGACATAGCTGATGGGTCCCAACTGTCAGGGGAAAAAAATCATTTTTTGCCCGTAATATGGACGCACTTCCTTGCGTGCGAAGATGTAGCTGGTGAGTCCCAGCTGTCAGTGGGGAAACGTTTTTTTGCAAAATACCGTGGCCCTTCTGGTGGGTCCTTGCTATCAGGTGGAGGAATCATTATTTTGCTCGTAATAAGGAGGTACTTTGCTGCGGCCGTGGACCCAGCTGTCAACCTCTCCACATACAGTCTTCTTCCGATTGAAGTCGTTCCTTGACCATGTTGACCACGCCGCGCCAAGAGCACCAAGGCGATGGATGACGGCGAGGCCTAGGAAGGGAATGACCCGAAGCCGGGGAAGACTCGATAGTTGTTTCCCATGCAAAGGAAAGTACGAGGGTTTATTGGTTCGGCTGCTGTGTGAGGCTGCTGTCACCGGAGAATAACATGAGGTGTGGGTGAGTACAGGGATGACCAGGCCATCGATGGGAGTAGGGTGGGGCGGTGGGGCCTGCGCGGCAGCACTGCTGGCCATGGAGGCAGGAGCAGGCGGCATAGCAGGCGCTGGTTTAGGCGGCGGGAGCAAGAAGACCAGACGTTGAAGAAGCACGACAACCGTTGGATGGACATCGTACAGTCACTGCAGCTAGAATCGTTTATATTGACTAAGTTTACAAAGCCCTCCGTCCACGTCAACTTATTAGGCCCACAAGTCAGCCTCCAAATATGGCGGGTCCCAGCTAGCAGGGGGAGCATTCATTTTTTTGTGGATAATAAGGAGACACTTCCTTGTGTGCGAAGATATAGCTGGTGGGTCTGACCTGTCAGTGGGAGGAACTTTTTTCGCGAAATACAGAGGCCCTTCTGTTGGGTCCCCGATGTCGGGTGGAGGGATCATTATTTTGCGCCTAATCAGGAGGCACTTCCTTTTGTGCGGCCGTGGACCCAGCTGTCAGCCTCTCCACGTACAGTCCTCTTCTGATGGATGTCGTTCGTTGACCACGTTGGCGACGCCATGCCGAGAGCACCAGGGCGGTGGACGACAGCGAGGCCTAGGAAGGGAACCACGCGGAGCGAGGGAAGACTGGGTAGTTGTTTCCCACGCGGAGGGGATTACGAGGGTTTACTGGTTGGCCTGCCGTCGCCGGAGAATAACAGTAGGTGTGGGTGGGTAGAGGGATGGCAGGCTAGCAATGGGAGTAGGGTGGGGCGGTGATGCCTGCGCAGCAGCACAACCGGCCACGGGAGGAGGGAGCAGGCAGTCCCGCCTGTGCTAGTTTGAGAAGCTGGAGCAGGAAGAGCAGAGATTGAAGAAGCAGCACAGCCATTGCATGGACATCCAACAGTCACTGCTCTCATGTGTTGACTAAGTTGACATGGCCTCGCGCATGCGCCAACCTATGTTTTAGGAAAGATTACGCGCCAACCTAGTAGGCCCACAAGTCAGCCTCAAATATGTGGAAAACAACATACAACCCATCTGCCATTATTGCTAATAAATTTAAAAACCATTGGCTAATTCTGAAGGATTTTTTGAAGCCCATATTCTTTTTGTTACCATTACAGCTCATATTCTGGCCTCGGTTAAAAATTCAATGAAACTTTCATATTTCGGTGCGGTCCAAACTGTTTTTAATCACGAAATTTTGAATCACATTCAAACTAATTTAAAAATAATAAATTTATATCAATTTAAAATCCAACATAATTTTCCCCACAAAAAACAATTAAATTCAAAATATCGAAATCTTAAAAAAACATAGGTTTGCTATGTTTTTAAAATTTGCATCCCATTTCTTACTACTTCATTTTCTGGGCAAGCGAATACATCACTCTCACCTTGAAAGATTTGTAGCCTAGCAGGGCTGATAAAGCAAGTAGGCTTCCGTTGGGTATTTCTTTTAAAAAAGTAGAACTGGGCTAGCCATTTTCAGAAACAAAAAAAACACAGCTGGGCTCATCATGTGGTAAACATAAAATAAAACCCTGCCACAACCCCCGTATAACCCTGTTGTTACCCTGATCTGTCTCTAAAACTAGTAAATAACAACTACTTGTTCCTAAAACAAGTAAATAACAATTGCGCAACCTGCTGGGTCCCTAGTGTCAGCCGCTCGTTGTGTAATTCTCTCGTTTATTGACCATGTTGACAATGGCGTGGGAACCAGATGTCCAACCATTAGGAGGAACCATTTTTTGGCCTTGTAATAACAAGGCACTTGCTTGCGTACTACCATGACCATGGTGGGTCCCTACAGTCATCCTCTCCACGTACAATCATCTCATTATTCCTCTCGGTTGTTGACCACGTTGACAATGCCAGACGACGGCCCACCGCCCACGGCGAGTGAACCAAGGCGGATGACGAAGGCGAGATCTCGGACGGAACGAACATGGGCCGTGGAAGATGTGGTAGTCTAGTCGCAGGCGGAGGGGAGTACGAGGGTTGACTGGTTCGGGTGCGGGTGCGTGTAGGGACTGACGTCGCCGGAGAATAACATGACGTGTGGAGGAATAGAGGGATGTGTCGTGGTGGAACACGATCACCAATGGGGCCATCGGCCCCTTGTGGTTAGACGGGGGGAAGGTCACGTTGCACACAGAGCTGAAGCCGTGAGACAGCGCGACGGTGGTGATGCTGGTGGTTTTTACCCAGGTTTGGGCCATTGAGAAGCGTAAAACTCTACTCCTACTTTGGTGTATTGAGGGGAGGATCACGATGGGCACGCAACGCTCAAGCCCGACAAGGTCGCCTTGGGGAGAGCAACTACAAGTACAAGTGTGCAAGGGTCCGAATCCTTCTCTCATTTGCCATGGCCCTCCTTTTATAGTCCAAGGGGTAACTACAGTTGCAAAACATTCATTATCTAGTGATTTGATAGCCAACAGTGCTATCATACCTAACTCTGGTAGTTAGGAGAAAGTGCATTAAATGCACTGCTAGGTGTCATGCTTAGGATGCAGCCCGGCAAGCCTCCCGTCCCGCTTAATCATCTTGTGCTTGTTTGCTTGACACGCCTCTGGGGTGTCATATAGAGGTAATCTGCCTTCCAAATGGCTGCCACGTGCTCAGTAGAAGCCACTTAATCACCTTGAGGGCTTGACACCGCATTGATAGGCGATTTGTGTCATGGTGGGGTGGAGCAGTGGTGCCTTGGCAGGGAGATTTGCCCTTGGCGGACTCGGCAAGCCTGCTGGGGAAATCTTGGACTTGCCCTGGGGGCGGCCTCGACTCGACCAGGCTCACCTGCCCAGGAAGGGAGGCTTTCCCAAAGTCATATCTTATTGTCTTGGCTTGTTTTGGTCTTCTTGATCCACTCTTTGATCTCTCAAAGAGCTGCTTCTCTGGTTTGGTCTTGATTTTGATATTTGGTGTAGTTGTGCCATTGCTGAGTTTTGGCTGCCGGGACGGAGGCCCACTGTCCATGCACAAGTCAGGGGAAACATACACCCCTATCTGTGTACCCCATCAGAAGCCCCCGGACCTGAGCCATATATGTCGCCGGGCACGTTGGGTTAGGCCCCAAACGGTGCATGGACACATGTCGAAGGAATGCTACACAGCGGTTTGCAATGATGACCAGTCAATCCGACGTCCACTCTACACATTAACCGAAGGTCGTGGGGTCGTGGGACTGTAGCAGTTAATGGGTAGTGCGCCAGCGAAGAGCCAGCCCCCACGGCTGTTCCCAATAAAAAGGCAACACGAAGGGGCACTGCTCATTCGTATCTATTCCTCCTTCCATCATCTTCTTCCTCAAGCCAAGCAACCACTCCTGCGCCCGCATTCACCTCCAACGCTCTTGCTAGATCTTCCAGTTTTCCTGTGACCCCGAAGGATGGGAAAGAAGGCTACCGCCGCGAGGGGGAAGCGGACAACCACCACGAAGGATGCAGCAGCGGAGGGTAAGAATAAGAGAGCAGCAGAGCTGGACAAGAAACGGTTAGAGGACGTGGTCTTCTTCCCGTCAAGCTTGGACAGCAATGCCCTGGTCGTGAAGTATGCGTATATGTGGGGGAGGGAAGTCCCAAAAGGGTATGGAGCGCCCATGGTCTTGCCGGAGGGGGACGAGATTCCACCGAACTCGTACCGCTTCTTTTGCACGTATTTTCTCTGCAGCCTCACCTCCCCCTTCTCTGATTTCTTTGAGGCGATGATGGTGGTGTACGGATTCTATCTTTTGGATTTCACGCCAAATTGCAATGGCGTTCATGGCGATCTTTGCCCATCTGTGCGAGAACTTCATCGGAGTCGTCCCCAATGTGGATCTGTTCATGCACTTTTTCTTTCCATGGGTTGAAGACAGAACTCACTGCTCGGGGAATATTAGTTGGATTCCTCAGGGAAAGAGGGAGGACTAGGATTACTTCCCTGGTCAGCAACGCGACAGATGGGAAGAGTGGAGGGTAGGCTGGTGTTGGATTCATGACGCGGACGCCCCAGAGTACTGTCGGGCGCGAAAGGAATGCGTCATCCACGGTAGCGAATGGGAGAAGCCAGGTCTTACTGATGACAGGCTTCGCCAGCGCTGAACAGGGTCACCCGCCTCAAAGCTGCTGGGCTAACCATCGAATAGGTGGGGACTAACTTCCTTCGATGCCGCATCACGCCACTACAAAAGAGGGATGGATTCGCCTAGCAGTACGGAGATGCCACAGACAGCATGCGCCTATATCCGGGCCTTGCCAACAATTTTTCGACCTATGGCCATGGCTGGCTATGCAAACAGTTGTTCGACAGCCTCGGGCCATTGAATCTGCCGGCAAGGGTGGTTCCGTTGCACATACTCCACCTCCACCCGAACGACAACTCCACCCTGAGCACGTCGGTGCCCTCAGATCTCCTCGCCATCAACCACAACGCCGCCGGTGAGCTCGCCGTCCTCTCTGGCCGGAGGTTGACAATGACAACAGTGGCGCCCGTGGGTCAGCTTCACACCCTGTCAGGGTCCCCACCTATCAGGTCCAAAATTCCAGCATGCGCGTACCAGTTTGCTGTGTGGCTGGAGGCGTATTTTCTAACTACGCATTCGACGCGGCTGCCTCGCGCGGGCTGGATCCCCTCTTGGCCTTCTGCACTGTGGCCAAATCAGCCTAGTTGCACAGTTCCTTTTCTCTTTTTCTTTATTTCTGAAACTTGCAAAAATTCCATAGAATTAAATATTTGTCCAAATGAAATAATTCCATTCCTATATTCTCCTAAAAATCCCACCTATTTAATGGTGTAACTTTCATACAGATCCAACCAACTTTTCTGTTCTGTTCAAATTTAAATTCAAATTTGAGCATTCAAATCCATCTCTGAAAATCCATTTCTATTATTCCATAACTCCAAATCCATAACTAAGAATTTTGGCATTTTTAGTTTTCATCCAAATATTCAACAAAAATAAGTTGACAGTTTTATGGGCACTTTCATTTTTCTGTTTTACTATTGCCTTATTTTCTCGTTGTTACTTTGCGACGAATAGATCCCGTGTTTGACGACATAGTTGGAGAAGAAGAAGGAGAAGGACTTGAAGACTTTGAAGACCAAGCCAACCCTTTGACCATGATACCCCCCTCTTGTTCATCGGTATCTTTCCGTATGCATGATGATGAACTTGTTATGACCATTGCATTGATGCCTACCCGTTGATACTTGCATGTTCGTAGCTCTACCTTGTGCCTAGAGATACGATGAATACTTGATGTTGATGCATGATCTTGCATTTATGCCACGATCATCACTTGGTTAAAATCTTTCGAAAACCCCATCAGATGCCCCTAATGCATGTGGGTGATGTTGGACTAGGTCACCGCTTGATGAAGAAGTGGTGTGCCGAAGCAAGTTTTGTGTGTAAAAGATGGATTGGATTTAAGGTGTGTCAACCGTCCCAACCAAACATGTACAACCACACTATTCCTTATGGGACGGGGCGTTATTGATTACCTAGTCTGATACTAGCATGGTGCCCACATTACTTGTGACGGGGGTGACGTGAGTTCACTCTCGGGATGGTGTCATACTTGGATAGGTGGCCCTGACTATTTTTATAGGGCACCGGACACATCGTTGGATTCCTTCATGTAGATGTGACAATAAAAAGGGCAGAGTCCCAAGATCTTTAAGATTATACACGAGGGTTGTGTACCAATGAGTGGACTCTGTGTTAGTGTCACCTACGGAAAGATAGTAGTCGGGTGCTTACCCGAGGTACTTGAGGTACCGCGGGTCGTGGATGTCATGGAAGTTTCCCGAATCTTGTGGATAAAGTGTACAACCTCTGTAGAGTGTCAAACTATTCGAATAGCCGTGTCCACGGTCAAGGACAGTTGCGTGGTGCTACTTAAACTATGTCCAGTGTTTTACAAACCTGGTGTGTGTGTGTGGGAGAGAACTACTTGAGTCCAGACGAATGACTTGACATGTTGATTAAGCTGGAGTTGATCCAAACTCTAGTTATGTTTATATCTGTAACCAGTTCACATGGATATCTGAATTCTTGATGCATGCTTTACAAGTTTTTAGGACAAGTCATTGCACTCAAAACTAGCTTTCTACAAAGTTACCTACTTAGTGATATATCATGCATTGTTACCTTGATCCAAAACATGGGTTGGTTGCGAGTACATTCAAAGTACTCCTTGGCTTGCCACTGGTTATTTAATTGGCCAGGCATGGAAGAGCAGGAGTTCGAAGAAGAATTCTTTGGAGATGAACATGCGAACTAGGATGCTTTCCCAGTTAGAATTCCTGTAGGGTTAAGGCAGATGGCATGGGTTCTACTTATTGACAAAGATTTCCGCTGCTTGTGGTTTAGTTCATGATTAGCCCTTGAGGCTTTGTCTATGTCAGACTTGACCATAATGGTCATAATTTGTGAAACACGGTATTTATGGATGTAAGACTCTTGTTATTCAGCTCCTGTGTGTTCAGTGAGCATTGATCTCTGGGATCACTGTACACGTGCATTCGATGATCACGACTTATGAGCCGGGGCCCCACAAGAACCTGGTCGATATTGCTGTGCCTCACTGCCCAAATCGTAACAATGAACATGAAAAGCTGCGCCTTCTCCGTCGGCAGTCATGAGGTTCCAAGCGTCAAGCTGGCGCTCTTCTTTGAAGGCCTGATCGAAGGGCTGAAGACGTATGAGGATGACAGGGATGCTTGCTTTGAAAGCTAGTCCCGGAAGCTTGCCCGCGATGCCCTCTTCATGGTCTTGAGCAACCTGGCCTACCGCCACCCAGACCCAACCTTGCTGATGGCTTCAAGAGGTTGCCGCCGGGTGCCGATACTTCTGTTGCAGCGCAGAAAGCCGCCCCTTTCGCTGACAAAGTCCTTTCCATCCCAATGGTTCCCGGAGACCGTCAGCCTGGAGCTATTCGTGCTGTCATGTGGCTCTGTAAAAAAAATATGTGTCTCGTGTTTAGGCCTCATACTGTTCTTGCTTTGGTACTTATCGAACTAATGTGTATTTAAGTTAATGCATGCTATCTCCCTTATGTTTGCCCATCGATGTTCGTATGGTTAGTTTGTTTTGGCGTACTTAGGTTGCCTGCCGGTTGCATTCTGCCACCATTGCTGTGAGGAACTGGTACTTAGCATTCAGCTGGCAAGGATATGCCCTGGTAGGTTTTTCCTTCACAGTCTTTGACGCAGCCGCCCACTCCGTTGAGCAGGCTTGAAACAAAGCGGGGGCGTAGACAAATACAGTAAGGTAGCACCATATGAAAGGCTTCCCATACGAAAATCTTGATTGTCCGAGGGATAAACAATGCGAGCTTTGAAGGAAAACTAATGAACATGTTAACTTAGCTTTCGTTCATGCTCCCCTCCCTTGCTGGTCATGCCTAGCATATCCTTCCCCACTCATGATCGTTCCTCCCGTTCGTGTATCTTAAGGAGATATCGCTCGTGTATCCATCCTTGTTCTGAAAAGAAGACAAATGAGAAGGCATACAAGGGAAAGACTCGGAAATTTAGTATTTATGCTTCCAACCTCGGCAAGGGCTGGATGACAAAATAAAAATGCTCGCAACTGATGATGTATGGTAGAAAACAAGGAAGGCTCGGCTCCTCTTTTCCCTTCCTTATACTGTCAACACTCTCATGGCGGCAGGCATGAAAGCCACGCTGGTGTGAAATGCCCTGCCGGAGCATGCTTGTCGGGGCGTACAAAAAATGTATGTGCACCAACGCTCCTCTCAGGATCTATCCTTGGCGGAATAAATGTTGGACCGAGTTCCACACGGGCTCATCGACGCTGATGACGCTACCACCACATGGCTCAATCATTGACAAGCAAGAAGGGGGGAGGAGGAGAGTCGGCCACGTACTATTTTCTTGTCTGCCCAAATGATACTTTCTGGCATTGGTCATGCTTGGAAGGAACTCGCGAGGAGGGCGACATCACCACACGCCTCGCTTCCTTTCACGGATGCGGGCAGCATGGTGGCCACACCACCCATGCCGCCCACGGTTGTCGCATCACCATTGCCCTCCATTCCCATCATCGTCATGACCGTGGCAGAGACGAGCAGAGGAATCTGGGTACGGCAAGGCGTGGGAACGACGTTGTTCTTCCTCTCCGAAACCGCCGACGAAGAGAGCGTTGACGGAGATGATGATGCGGCTTGACACGCTGTTCACAACCTCGGATTCGCGCAACCACTTACCCCTACCTGGCGAGCCAAAGATGTCATGGTGGAACACGGTCACCTATGGGGCCATCGGCCCCTTGTGGTTTGGCGGGGGAAAGGTCACGTTGCACAAAGAGCAAAATCCATGGGACAACGCGACGGTGGTGATGCTGGTGGTTTTACCCCAGGTCCGGGTCGCTGCGAAGCGTAAAACCCTACTCCCGCTTTGGTGGATTGAGGGGAGGAACACGATGGGCACACAGTGCTCAAGCCCGGCAAGGTCACCTTGGGGTGAGCAACTACGCGCGTACAAGAGTGCAAGGGTCCGCATCCTTCTCTCGTTCACCATGGTCCTCCTTTTATAGTCCAATGGGTAACCACAGTGGCAAAACAGTCATTATCTAGTGATTGAACAGCTAACAATGCTATCATACCTAACTCTGGTAGTTAGGACAAATGATGTATGGTAGAACCCTAGATGCCCGATCTTTCACGAAATGGAGGGGATGCTACGAAGAACACGAGGGGAAACGTGAGGGAAATCAGGAGGAGAAATGAGAGGAAGCACTCAAATAGACAAGAAACGATCACACATGTGCTAGATCCTTGAACATACAACGAGATACACGATTCAAATACAACAAAGGAAAGATACAAAGGTAACTAGTTCATCTCCTAGAAGGAGGTCTTGAAGGGTCTTCCCATGAAGGGATCTTGAATTCAAGGTGGATCTTCTGTGTAGAGGCCACGGTCTCTCTCGGTGGAGTAGATTCGTATGGATGAGCAAATCTCCATCTCACATGAGCTAAACCTATGCTAACCCTAGAAAGTAGGTGGAGGTGGAGTATATATAGGCAAGTCCAGGAAGGGGTAAGTGAGGGGGGTGGGGGGAATACATGGGCCTTGGGCCCTGTCCATGCGCGCAGGCAGGCGCCGAATGTCTGGCTGGGGGCCGGATGTTCGGCCGTTCGCGGGGCGCCAGATGACCAGGGCACTCGCCGGATGTCTGGCCTGGCGGTGGCAGTTCCAGTCCTTCTCTAGATAGTCGTTGCCGGATTCCTAGGGGAAGGAGGCAGATGTCCGGGTGTTGGCGGGGCGCCGGATGTCCGACTGCTGATGCTGTGGGCCATCTGTTGGGGCAGCTCCTGCGCGGTTGCCCAGGCGCCGGATGTCCGGCCGCTGTAGCTTCAGCAGCTCCGTCTTCTTCCGTCGTCGTTTCCAGGCATCCCTCACGGATGGTGTAGTTGTTCCTTGGCGCTTGCACTCCTCCTCAACATCCATGAAGCTCCGACAATACCTATGCATGCACACAGGAGAAGTGTCAAGTAGTATACCATCCTCGAAGGGGTCAAGTGAGCATGTGTAAAGGAGATGAGTCACCTTTGGGTATGTGAAGTAGATGTCGCACGTGTCACTCGCCAAACGGACTCTTGACATGGTGATGTCCGTAGGATGCTCCGCATCATCTCCACCCCCTTGGGAAAGATCCGACCTCGGATCGATAACCAAATCACCATGGGAAAGAGATGGCTTCACCGTGTAGGAGTGGATGTTCACCAAGTACTCGTCATCTTGAAGCTCGAAATGGGCACTCTCCAATGTCGCACCGTCTTGTGATTCCTTCAAAAGGAGTAAGGACAACAAACACTTGGAAAAACAAATGTGGTTAGCGTTAGTACAAAACCAAGCATTCAAGAGGTGATTCACCAAACAAGTGTCGTCATCATGCAAAGCATATGGTGTGACAAAGGATTGTGACATGGCATGTAAGCATATCAATCGAGCACAAGAAAATCTATCATGGGGACTAGTATGCAATTGTGAGCACTACAAAAAAAGAGACATCCGTGACATTTTGGGCCGAACAAAAATCTTTTCTGTCATACTTATGACACTTCTATGACGATAATTGTGACAAAACCCGGTATCATCATAGATGTGGTGGGGTCCTACTTCTATGACAAAAAATCATGACAGAAAGTGGGCTTTTCGTCCTGGGCAGGCCGAAGACGCAGCTGCATGACATTCTTTGGGCCGTCCATGACGGAAAAAACCATGGTAGAAGCGAGGGCGCGGAAAATATCGGGGAGTCCCCGGTTACGGTGGGTGGTCGGGGGCCGAGCGATGCGCGTTTCTCTCGTACGTACACGCGTGTGTGCGAGGAACTGAACCCGAGCGAGGCATTGGGCTCTAACTGAACCCGAGCGATTGCACTGCAGGCTATGCGTTACTGAACCCGAGTGATCGATCGATGGCTGTTAACTGAACCCGATCGAGCGATTCCTTCGCTACTGCTGCTAACTGAAGCCGATCAATGTTGCCTCTGGATGAACAGTGAGCGTTGCGGGGGGGGGGGGCGTTTGGATGAACAGTTCCCGGTGGGGGTGGATGAACAGGACACCGTGGTGTTGCCACTGGATGAACAGGACCCCGATCGATCGAGCCGGTTGGGGCTGGATGAACAGGACCCCGTGGAGGGCAGGATGAACAGGACCACCCCGTGGAGGGCAGGATGAATAGTAGACGGTGGAGGGCTGGATGAACAGTAGCCCGTGGAGTGGTGGTTGAACAGGAGCCCGTGGAGAGGGCTGGTTGAACAGTAGCCGGTGGAGTAGCGCTCGGTGGAGGCTGGATGAACAGGAGCCCGTGGATGAACAGTCACAGGTGGAGGCTGGAGGAGGTCGACGGTGGATGAACAGTAGCCCGTGGAGGCTGGAGGGGGTCGACGGTGGAGATGAATAGTATCCCGTGGAGTCCCGTTTTGCGGTATGCCACACCCCTCCCGATGAACAGGACCCCCGTTTCGACCGTAGCGCTCCAACACAAGTCCGTTTCCTCCATTTTACGGTACGCCACACCCCTCCCGATCAATAGGACCCCCGTTTCGACCGTAGGAGGTCCGTTTCCTCTGTTTTGCGGTACACCAGACCCCTCCCGATGAACAGGATCCCGTTCCGAACGAGGCCGGCCGAACACAAGGCCGTTTCCTCCGTTCTGTGGTACGCCATGCCTCGTTTCCATCAGCTATTCCGTCCAAGCCGGTTGGCTCCCATGCGTTTCGTTTCCTCCCGATGAACACGAGCATTCCGTTGCCTCCCCATGAACACGACGCTTTTTCTCCGTTCCGACCCAGCCATGTACACGAGCCCTGGCCGTACGTACGCGCGAGTAGGCGTTCGAGGCCCCGCCCGTATGTACGTACGTGGCCGTATTTACTTTCTTGCACCATGGCCGCTGTACGTACGTGTACATGCTACGTGCGCGCCTCTACTACGACACGTGCGCACCTCTACATCGACCAGTATGTACATACACGTTCGCGACCATAATGACAACGCCACGTACGCTTCGACCAGGTGGGTCCCGACTGTCAGGCACTTCCTTGCGTGCGAAGGTGTAGCTGGTGGGTCCCAGCAGTTAGGGGGAAACGTTTTTTCGTGAAATACGGTGGCCCGTCCGGTGGGTCCCCGCTGTCAGGTGGAGGAATAATTATTTTGCGCGTAATAAGGAGGCACTTCCTTGCTGCGGCCGTGGACCCAGCTGCCAGCCTCTCCACGTACAGTCCACGTCCGATGGAAGCCGTTCCTTGACCACGTTGACCACGCCGTGCCGAGAGCACCAGGGCGGTGGACGACGGCGAGGCCTAGGAAGGTGACGACGCGGAACCGGGGAAGGCGCGGCAGTGGATGCCCATGCGTAGAGGAGTACGAGGGTTCACTGGTTCGCTGCGGTGTGAGGCTGCCGTCGCTGCAGAATAACAGGGGGTGTGGGTGAGTAGAGGGATGGCCTGGCCAGCGGTGGGAGTAGTAGGGGGCGGTGAGGCCTCTGCCGCATCACAGCCGGCCACGGGAGGCAGGAGCACGAGGCACGACCGGCGCTGGTTGGGCGGCTGGAGGCAGGAGGACAGAGGTTGAAGAAGCACTACGGCCCTTTGATGGGCATCGTAAGGTCACTGGAGCTAGAATCGTGCATATTGACTAAGTTGACAAAGCCCTCCGTCCCCGTCAACTTAGTAGGCCCACAAGTCAGCCTGCCACTATACTGGGTCCCAGCTAACAGGGGGAGTATTCATTTTTTTGTGCGTAATAAGGAGGCACTTCCTTGCGTGCGAAGATATAGATGGTGGGTCCAAGCTACCAGCGGCGGTAACGTTTTTTCACGACATACAGAGGCCCTTTCGGTGGGTCCCTGATGTCAGGTGGAGGAATCATTATTTTGCGCGTAATAAGGAGGCATTTCCTTGCGTGCGGCCGTGGACCCAGCTGTCGGCCTCTCCACGTACAGTCCACTTGAGATGCATGTCGGTCGTTGACCACGTTGACCAGGCTGCGCCGAGAGCACCAGGGCGGTGGACGACAGCGAGGCCTAGGAAGGGTACGACACGGAGGCAGGGAAGACTCGGCAGTTTTTTCCCACGCGGAGGGGAGTACGACTGTATGAGGGTTTACTGGTTCGTCTGCCGTCGCCGGAGAATAACAGCAGGTGTGGGTGAGTAGAGGGATGGCTAGGCCAGTGATGGGAGTACGGTGGGGCGGTGAGGCCTGCGCGGCAGCACAGCCGGCCGCGGGGAGGAGGGACCAGGCAGTCCCGCCGGCGCTTGTTTGAGCGGCTGGAGCAGGAAGAGCAGAGATTGAAGAAGCACGACGGCCGTTGGATGGACATCCAACAGTCACTGCTTGTGCGTCAACCTTTTTTTAGGAAAGCCTCAAATCTGTGGAAAACAGCATACATCCCATCTGTCATTATTTCTAATAATTTACAACCCATTTGCTAATTCTTAAGGTTTTTTTTGGAGCTCATATTCTTTTTGTTAGCATTACAGCCCATATTGTGGCCACTGTTAAAAAATTATACGAAATTTTGCATATTTCGGTGCGGTCTGAACTGTTTTAAATCCCGAAATTTCGAGTCACATTCAAACTGATTTTAAAAATAAATGTATATCAATATAAAATCCAACAAATTGTCCACGCATAAAAATTAATGTAATTTAAAATCTCGAAATGAAAAAAAGAAATTTGAAACTAATTGCCGGTTTGATGTGTTTTAAAAATGTACAGCCCATTTCTCATTACTGATAGGCCATTTCCTCGGCCAGCCGAATGAAAGCTCTCCTCGTCTTGAAAGATTTGCAGCCCAACAGGCCTGACAAAGCGACTTACTTGGCAAATCACAAAAAAACTAGGTTGTGGCCGTGGACCCAGCTGTCAGTCTTTCCACGTACAGTACTCTTCCGATGGAAGTCGGTCATTGACCACATTGACCATGCCGCGCCGAGAGCACCATGGCGGTGGACGACGGTGAGGCCAAGGAAGGGGACGACGCGGACCTGGGGAAGACGCGGCAGTGGATGCCCACGCAGAGAGGAGTACGAGGCTTCACTAGTTCAGCTGCGGTGTGAGGCTGCTGTCGCCGCAGGGCCTGGCTAGCAGTGGGAGTAGTAGGGGCCGATGAGGCCTCAATGGCAGCACAGCCGGCCACTGAAGGCAGGAGCAGGCGGTCTCGCCAGCGCTGGTTTGGGCGGCTAGTGCAAGAAGGGCAGCGATTGAATAAGCAGCAGGACCGTTCGATTCAAATCCAACGGTTACTGCTGCTAGAATCGTTTGTTGACTAAGTTGACAAGCCCTGCGTCCGCGTCAACTTAGTAGGCCCACAGGTCAGCCTCCCAACCAGTGCGCCCCAGATGTCAGTGGGAGGAATCATATTTTTGCGTAATAAGGAGGCAGTTGATTGCGTGCGGCCAGGCCAGCGGAGGGAGTAGGGTGGGCCGAGGAAGCCTGCGTGGCATCACAGCGGGCCGCAAGAGGAGGGAGCAGGCAGTCCCACCGGTGCTAGTTTAGGCGGCGGGAGTAGGAAGATCAGAGATTGAAGAAGCACGTCGGCCGTTGGATGGACATCCAATAGTCACTGCTGCTAGAATCGTGTGTTGACTGACAAAGCCTTGCGTAAACAAGTCAGCCTCGAAATATGTGGCGTGTACAGCCCATTTGCTATTATTTTTATAATTTTTTACTCATTTTCTAATTCATATGGAATTTATTGCAGCCCGTTTTCCACTTTTAGAATTGCTGCCCATTTTCTGGTCAGTACCAGGGTCAAAAAATTAACTAAATATGTGGGAAATTTTGAAAATTCACAATTTTTTGCTGGGGAACAAAATATTCTTAATCCAAAAATTAGTAGCCATACTAAAACAAATTAAAAAATAAATTAGTACTATGTCATGTTAAATCCAATGAAATACGTATAAGGTATCAGTGAAGAACAAAAAGAAAAAAAAACTAATATCCCATTTGCCATATTTTTTTGGAATTTTTAACCCCTTTTGATATTACTTTTAACAGACACTGACCATACTCTTTGGCCAGGCCGGAATGCATCCCTCCTCGTCTTGAAAGATTTGCAGCCCAGTAAGTCGGAGAAAACAAATAGGCCTCGCTTGGGTATTGTTCAAAAATAAATATCGGGCTACCTATTTTCCCAAAGAAAAAACTGCTGGGCTGGTCGTGCTGTTAGACGGGCCACAGAGACCGTACAACCCAGTTTATAGCCTGCTCCAAAAAAGGTTGTGCAATTCTTTCGTTATTTGACTATACGTTGAAAATGATGTGGGTCCCAGATATCAGCAGGGTGGATTAGAGTAAAAAACGAGGGGTTCATCTGAGTAGTAAAAGATGCGCTTGCTTGTGTTTGGGAGTGGACCTGGTGGGTCTGTACTTCCATACTCACAACTACAGTCCTCTCCTGATTCACTATGTTGACAGGGACCGTTTCAAAAAAAACTATGTTGACAGGGCCGGACGGCGGCGCCGCGGCAAGCGCACCAAGGCGGAGGATAAAGTGTTGTCGCCAATGTGGTGGGCTGGGTTGAACATTCTTATTGAAAAATAAAAATGGACCGGATCTATTTACGATGTTGACTACGATTTGCATAGGTCCGCTGGTTGCAGGAAGAAAATGTTGGGAGAAAGAAGACTGTCGCTATCTTTGCCGAAGAATAATATCGACTGAATGTAACGACACTATCATAGGAAATAATATCCTCCTGTTAAATCGTGAATTTAAAGAACTGGTGCACGAGCATTTAGCTTTATTTATTTATTTACTTATTTATGTTTAGGGGACCATGAGCATGTACCTGGGCCGGATTCATGTGAGAGCCTCCCTTCCAGTGAATTATGGGCTTCTCTATTAGGCCTTCATCAGTGGGCTGCATGTTATCAACAAGTGGAAAATGTGTCCGTATGAAAAATAGTATGCGCTACGTACGGTACGGGGCACTAAAGGATCGAACCGTGCAACGACTTCCAACACATTGTGTTTTTCGTTCTAACAACACATTTATTCAACCAACAGACGAAATATACTACTGATTGTACATTGAAAACAGCAGCAGCAGCAACCAGGGTTGGGGGTGCAACAGAAGCAGTAAGCAGGCCAGAAGAGTGAAGACGCAGCTCTCTCTTCCAAACCAAACATCAGCCATCATTACAAAAGGGTTACCAAAAAAGAACAAGTGTATGCATCAAACTAAATAAAGATCCTACTACACCAAGTGTACGCATCTAACTAACTGGCTCAGTTAGACGTTACTATTAATTAAGCTGTGGAGATTGGCTGACGGCTTGAACCAGATGGGTGCCTGACGGGGGAAACTCCAGCCAGCAGGTTGAAGTCTGATACTTGTGACCCTCTCTCCTACTTTGGGCTGTAGAGCGTGGCAGCACATATTAGGGTATGGTGCATGTAGAGACGCATGGTACGCTATGTACACACAGTTTTGCCTGATGAACGAAACCGTGCTGCCATCATGATCCTAGCCGTCAGTTATCTCCTGTTTAATCGGATAATTCCATCCGACAAACAGAGAGCGTGTACCAAGGCTACTAACCAACCTCCAGTCAAAAATTCCTGAAGGCCCAGAGAAGCTGGGATCCTGCTCAAAGACCTTGCAGTGAATGTGATTGTATTCCGCAAAACAACATGTCCGGTATGTGCGAACGATCCGTCGTCTGATCGAGCTACGAACCACCTGCAACTGCCATGTCGCTTTTCTTTGAAAGGTTCTGGGATTAGGAAGGGTAGGGACACCAGGCAGCCTACAACATCATATCAAGTTGGAGTCAAATAACCCTCAAAAAAAAGTTGGAGTCAAATAAAAAAGGGCTCTTGATGTACTCAATCTTAAGAACAGCATGTTATGAGCATGAATATTTTGTCAGTATATGTTGACAGTAATATAAGCAAGCCATCATGATATAATAGGAAAGTAACATACTGCTGTATCAGCCATTTGTAGCAATGACTGGAGTAGGCCAGCAATACGTCCAGCCATAGAAGGAGTCGACAGCGTAAATGAAGCCCGTGTGTTCAATGGCATCAAAGAACCATGGAGGATGTATGATCCTGCGATGGACGTGCAGATTTATGCACTTGCCGCAGTGACCTGTCAGATAGGCAAGACTGCGGTTGAAGAACGCAATTAGCCTGAAGTCTTTATAATTCACAGGTCTTGTGGGCACTTGGCAGATTACAACCTTGAGCAAATCAAACTTGGTATCATGTTGGCTACTGTAAGATTCCGAGTATTCTGGGCCGCGGTGCCAAAGCAGTGCAGTGTTAATCGAAGGAAGGGGAATCAATCGCTGGGTGTAGACCTCCACGAGCATCCAGCTGCCGCGACCGTCGACGAGCACCACCAAGACGTGTTCATGCCGACCCAGTACATACCGTTAATGTAGTTGAGGGTGACGGGGATCAGATCGCAGTCAAGGGGGTTGATGCTCACCACCCTACGACCCTTATGCTGCGTGACACGCCGTTTCTGAAGATCAGGCGGCATCAGCAAGCAAGGAGCTGGCTTAAAAAGCTCCGGCCTGAGGGCTTTGAGTAAACGTATAGCCCCGGCGAGCACGCGGCGAGCGGCATGGTACTGAGATTGTCCACACGCGAAACAATGAGCTTGATTACCTCTGTGGGGAGTGAATTGCAGCCACTCTTTCGGCGGACGCTGCTCGGGTCTGCCATTGTTAGTGCTTGGGTTTTGGACGAGGGGGGAGGTGCCTTAGCGGGGATGGAAGATTGGACGAGGGGGGAGGCGCCTTAGCGGGGATGGAAGGGCGGACAAAGATGGAGAAGCGAATATGTGCTACGGGAAGTGGACAGGTGATGATGACTACAGCACGCCGCTTGACTTACGAGACACATACCAGCAGTGTAGGGTCATATCAAAGTCAGACAACTTGCTTGAGTGATCACAGTACTGGTACTCCCTACAGTACCTGCTATTATGCCCTAACTTGCTTGAGTATAATAGTAGTGGAGTAGGACTCTGCTCTACTACTAGCACCGGAGGAGTAGTATGTTCTAATCTAAAATAGTTACAAACTTCAATGCCCGAGCGTGGAACGACTACGAACCGCCATCGGTGCTAACTCCAATCCTGCAAGTCATGGATTTGTTTCTTTTTAACTTTCTGTACGAATCTTTAGCCAGCCTGCAAGTCATGTACACTGTACTGATAGTGGAACCCACAGAGTACTTAGAATACAAGATTAAGGATGCAATTAACTTTTTATAGAGGGAGAATCATACACGCAATTAACTCAAATGGATTGGACGTGACTCTATTATTCTCCAACGGCAACCGGCAAATTTCCTCCCACGGGCCGGAGTAGGTTTCTCGGTTTGCATGCGGGTTTAACGGAGGGGTTTGATGGAGGCGAGGAGGCGTGTTCAGCCGGGCGTGCAGTGGACGGCGCAGTACTATTCGATTTGACAACTACAATTAGTATATTATAAAAAACAAAGAAGAGTAGTAGAGATATAGATAAGAATAGAGACTAGGGAGGAGCACCATCTACAGCTTCGTGGGCTACTCCTGCGCTCCATTCGGCGGCGGCAACGTCCCCTACAACCACTCCCTCCTGCGCTCCATTCAGCAGGCGCTGTTGAAATTTGGGGAGCGCACTCTTGCGACTGCTAGCAGCGATGACTTCACCGACGACGACTTCTTCCCCGACCTCGGCAACCTCTTCGTCAACGACATGGGCGACAACCTCAACGCCAATGGTGCTGCTCCCGTTGCACCGTAAGTGTTTATGTCCTTCTTGTTTGAAATCGTGGTAGAATTCATGTTTCTAGTCTGTGTCCTAGATTCGATCTGTTCATCTACTATGCTAGTCCGCATGATTAGTTTAATCTCTGTTATAGCCGTCAGGATTTATTTTGTGCTTATTCGGACTAAATCTCGTAGTAACTTGCTCATATATTCAACTGGCGGAACGTCCCCTACAGCCACTCCCATTTCATGGACGGCCTGGTCGATGCCTCCAAGAAGCCCTTCGTCTACTTCTATGAGGGCCCAGTGCCGTTTTGGGGCTCGCCGGCGGACATCGTGCATCACCTGACGCAGGCGTGCGGCAATCACTACAGGCCCTTTGCGAAGAACATCAAGTACGAGACGTGCTACCCGTTCACCGTGCTGGAGTCGCTGGAGGATCAGCGCCGCCTGCTAGTCTCGGAGGAGGACGGCAGCGTCTTCCTCTTGATCGTGGCCACCAGCGAGGCCCACGCAGGCCGCCGCCACATCTCTGTAGTGTGCGTTAGGGGCGACGCCGCTGACGGTGACACTGACACGAGGCCGATGTATGGGTGCGTGCTCACTATTACTACCCCTCGGAGGTCCGTGGGTGGCGACACTGGCTACGCCAAGCATACTTGGACTCTGTCGAGCTTGGACTTTCCCGCCGATGTGGACATGGAAGACGCACGGTGTTATTTGACCACCCCAACAATGTGCACGGGGACTCCAAGGAGGTTCACCTGGACATCTGCATATTCAAGTTAAATGTTGATCATTACTCTTCGCTCAATGTAATCCGCTGTCTAAGCATGTGGAGACTTCCATGCATGATCTTGCTCTATTGGAGTATCGCACATGAATAAAAGTGTATCCATTTATGGTTTAGTCTAGAATCTTCCATGTATGAATTTTTACTACAGTACTGGTAGACTTATGATTAACCATTTCTTACATATCCTCTGCCACCTTCCAAGTCATCCTGATTTAATCCCTCCATCTAGGTGTATAAGGGCATGGTTAATACTTAAATAGTATAGCCAACTGTTGACTATAAGAAAGTGCCATGTCATCTGTAGCCAACATGTATAACAATGGATACTCAAAAACTAATTCTTGAAGATCATTTCCTGCAAAGCACAATAAGAGTTATTTCTTCACAAGTTTTGGATGCAGGTTGAACAGTTGAACGCTTTTGTTTGCAAAAGATACTTTTTTATCTATTTCACCCGGATGTTTGTGAGCTCTAGAGATGAAGTAATATCCGAACAAACCTATCGATACCCGTCACACATGAGATGACCCCCACATCCTTTGTCAAAATAAACAACTCCCCGATCAATGCATTTCACTCTTCCGTGCAATGCACGGGCACCTTAATATAGATTAGTACAACCAAAAATTGAACTAACATTATATATAGTACGATAAATGATGATTCATGTCACCTAAAACTATATCATTGAAAACTATATTCAAATACGAATCCAACGATATTGTTTTTGTTGACATGCACTAACATTTTGTCAGTTAAATCTTCAGTCAAATTCAATGGGGGATAAACCACGACCGATGTAGTACTAGTGTAGAGGGCGGCACTACACGGAAGTCTCACCTCTCACCCCGCTCGTGGCGCGGCAGTAAAGTCGTCATATCACAAAACCCAACCACTCCCAGTAATAAGTGGCCTGGTAAAATAAACGGACAAGCAACCATCACATCCCTCCGTCTTTTTTGCATTTCATCTCTCTGCATTTACTTTCTCTGGTTCATCTCGCACACTCGATCCCTAGCTACTACTCCTAGTGTCCCTAGCTACTACTCCTAGGGCCAGTTCTTTTGGCGGCTTCCCCAGCTTTTCCCATAAGACTAGTCACAGTGGAGAGTAACATTAAGGCGCCTCACTCATTTATTTGGGCTTCTAAACTACTACTAGTAGTACCTCCGTCCTGGTTTATTCCTCACCATTGTAATTTGTGCTAAATTTTGACCAAAGATTTAACTGATAAAATGTTAGTGCATGTGACATGCACTAACATTTCATTAGTTAAATTTATGATCAAAATTTGACACAGATTACAATGGGGACCAATAAACCAGGACGGAGGTAGTAGTTATGGGATTACTAATCTAGAAGCCTAAAAGAACTGGCCCCTGGTACTCCTACTAGTAGTAGTACTCAAGTTGGAATTCCAATTGCACGGCACAACTTGTTAGGCAAAAAATTCGATACAGGGTGTAGGAAGCGGTTTGGGAATTTGCATGCCTTTCCAACCAGTGAGATACTCCGTACAAAGTACGACAGAGAAATAACCACAGAGAAGGAAGCTAAAAGTAAACAATCAAACGAGCATTTTTGCATTTGTTTTGCATTGAATCGTTTCACAAGCTTGACTAGTGTTGTTTTTCTACTTTTACAAAAACCGCATCGTAATGTTAAAACGTGCATTTGCACGTACATAAGTAATAGTAGTACTCCCTCCGTCTAGGTGTATAAGTCTTCCCTCCTTCTTGGTCACGGTGCACAACCAAAGATGACTTATTGACCTGGACGGAGGGAGTAGCACAGTCTGCAAGCATATATCGAGAGAGACGTGTAGTGCGATAGTATATAGTAAAGTTTGTGCTATATGCACGTACTTGCAAAATGCGTACGAATACACAAGGTTTCCAAACTTTCCCTTTTACATACTTAATTAAGGACGCTAAAAATTCCTGAACATTCGGGATTTATCATTTGCGTCCCAAAACTAATGAGATCGCCTTACGAAACAAAAATTATACTCCTCCTAAAAGCCACGGCGCTCGCAGGAGCGCTTGCGGCGCGCCACGAGTGCCCTGGTGTGCGGCCGTTTCCCAGCGCGCCGACACAACGCCTCTTCCTCAGCCTTGCAACTCGCGAGGTGCTGATTGGCGGCTTGCCGGCGGGCGAGCGCGATCTCACCGGTGTGGTGATCCGGCGCCAACAGGTACTCCTCCTCGCTGGAAGCGTGCACCCGGTCCACGTACCACCAAGCGTAGATGAGGCGCTTGGGCCCGACTGCACTCAGGGCGTCGGCACGAGCGTCCGCCGCCACCCTCACGGCCCTCGCACGACCTTCTGCCAAAGAGCCAATTGCCTGACTCTCTCGGACGCGACATAGGCCTCCCAGGCAGCTTGTTCCGCGGTGCGCTTCTCTTCCTCGGCCTTCTTCTCCGCCTCTATTTTGGCGCGCTCTGCTGGAGGCAAAGCCTCCCACAAGGCGACATCCATTTCTTTCCAAAGCTCCTCAAGGCTGGGGGGGCTCGGCGGGTGGCACGGCATTCTCCTCGTAGCGGGGAGCCGACGCGTCCTCCGACGCGCGTGCTGGAGAGATTGGGAACGCCAACGCGTCCACCTCGACGCGTCGCGGCGAGGAGCGGAACGCCGACGCGTCCTCCTCGACTAGTGGCGGCAAGGAACGAAACGGCGACGCGTCGCGTCGCGGTGAGGAGCGGAACGCCGATGCGTCCTCCTCGACTAGTGGCGGCGAGGAACGGAAAGGCGACACGTCGCGTCGCAGCGAGGAGCGGAACGCCGACGCGTCCTCCTCCACTAGTGGCGGCGAGGAACGGAACGGCGACGCGTGACCGTCCACGCGGTGCAGCGAGGGGCGCCTAGGGCTTGCGAGGGGCGATGCCATGGTGGTTGACGTGAGAGGGAGGGGGAGGAGATAGCGATGAACGTGAACGTGAGGGGGAGGAGATAGCGATGCCGTGGGAGGCGCAGTATTTATAGCGAGCAATGGCACACCTACGTAAGATATGGACTGAGCTGCACTGACTTAACTGCAGGTCCAGTTGCGTCACTAACATGTGGGCCAGACCCCTTTTGGGCCCATATGTCAGTGAAAAAATGCACCTGCAGTTAAGTAACAGCTATGTGCGCATATTTGTTTGAGTAAATTATGGGGGAGGGAAGGGGTGGAAATATTGCTGGTCACAACGGATTGGACGAGCGCGGGGGGAGGAGATTCATGCATGCAGATTTTTTCCACACGGGGTGGAGTGGTGGGACCGCCGGAGGGAGAAGGAGAGTCTGGCAGGCATATTGTTTCCACACATGGAGAGGAAAATATTTGGAGACGAACGGGCTTCCCGCAGGTATGGGGAACGGTGCATAATAAATCTCATCTTCCATGCCGGGCTAGGTATAGTCTCAAGTCATTAAAAACATACACGCCCCACACATGTTCATATTTCAAGGTGCACTAAATTATTGCATGCGATGATTAAGGCTGGCCATAATGGTGGTATCTTAGCTGGTATCATGCACACGGGAATAGCAAACATGCTGATGTGGCAAAGAATTAAAGAAGAGAGGGGGGTTAGAGTAACTAGTGTTCATGCATGCATTGGTAAACACATTTTTTTGTGAAGAACTACAAAAACTATTCCACCGCCTCTATCTTGCTAAGAGTAGGTCAAAATTTTGAGTCGAACCCTTTAAACTAGAAGGGAGGTAGTAGTACTCTAATAGCTAACCTTGGCCCTGTTTGGATCCATGTGTTAGAGTTAGTTTGGGTTAGTTTGAACTCAACTAACCCAAAAAAAATCTAACCCACCCAAGAGGTGCTTTATACTACTCATTATAATCAGTATTGTAGATATTGATATTTTTAGTATAAACGGTTGATGGAAGTAAAAAGGACCAGAGGGAGTATCATGCATGCGGAGTACGCAAAAAAAATTGCTCATTTATAGCCGGTTGAAGTCTCAAAGGGCACGACCGCGCGAGGGAGGCGAAGGTCGTGGGAGGCGCGGCGATTGACGAAATTAATTAAGTTACACACAAGCCGGCATGGCGTGCGAACAGGCAGAAGCTATACCGTCCGGCCTATGATATGGGTCTAGTAGACATGACATCTAGTGGGTCCCGCATAGTTCTCGAGAACTCTTTGGGGGCTTGCAGTCATTTATCCACCGGGCAAGCCAACAACCCCACGCCATTCGCACGCCCTACTCGTCGCCATCTTCTACTAGTACAGTACCTTACAACAGTTCGCTCCCAGTCGTCCCGTCCTTCCACAGTACGGCAGTTCCACTAATCCTAACCCTCCTCCCAAATCCAATGAGTCCCAAATCTCCATGATCGGTGGTGAGTACAACGTTAGAACCATCACCGGCGATGAGTTCGACGTCATCTACACCCGTTCTTCCGCAACGGTGAAAGAATGCCTTGCTCGCTTCAAACGCATGTTCGAAAACTCAAATGATGAGTGGGTCGCTGGGCTAGATGTTGAGTACACCACAGTCCTGGGAAGCGAGAAGAAACTAAAGGAGGCAGAGAAGAAGAAGCCCGCCGTGATCCAGGTTTGCGTGGATGACTTATGCTTGGTCTACCACATATGCCATGCCGACGTTGAGTGCGAGGAATTTAAGAAGTTCCTCAAGGGCGGCCGAGTCAAATTCATTACTGTACACTTTAGGAACGATAAGGAAATCCTGGGTCGGATAGGCCTCGTTGTAGGCGACCCCTTCGACCTCCAGAAGGAAGGGCTGGTGTCCTCCTCTCAGCCTTCAATGCTGACCCTGGTAGCAGCCATGATTGATCGTTTGTACGCTAAAGTGAAGAAACCTCATCATGAGTTTCATCATGCATGGGAGTCGAAGACATTAGATGAAGATCACATCCTGTATGCAGCAATGGATGCCTACCTTTGTTTAAATATCTACAAGGGTTGGATAAAGAAGCAGAGCCTAGTGTCCGGTTCAAGTCGAGGATGTCGACTCGGACTCCGAGTAGGTGGCAATGCGGTCGCTCATGCTGGTTCTACTGTAGTCTAAAGCGGACTAGTTACTTATTTTATTTTCAAGGGTGTGTTGTGCTGAGGCCCCAGCAGAACTATGTTTATGTTCTTTCTCGTTATTTGAACTCTTTAGTACGTACAGTAGTACTAGTACTATGTCTTACTACTGTTCTTATTGCAGTTGGTACTACTGCTCGTATCTTCGTGTTCCTACTGTAGTTAATACGTTCATACTAGTAGTATAATTTGGGTCAGTCGATTTGTGAAAGAAGTTCGACGGAGTGAAGGAAGAAGACGGCAGGGTGCCGATGATCTATCTTATGAGTGTTGGGTGTGGAATGCAGTTCACCGGAAAAAAATGGATCGTGCCCGGGGTTAAACGGATGGCGGGGGTGGGGGGAGCATGGCGGTGGCAGGCGGTTCAGGGGATGGCGCGGCGGCGGCAGGCGTTTAGGCGTGTGGCGGGTTGAGAAGATGAATCGTGCATCTATTTTGGAGGTTGAACAAGCCCTTCTAGCCATCCATGTTGCATCAAACGGCTCACAAGAGTCGACTGACCCAAATTGCTCCTTCAGATTACAGGATCCATGTGGCATTCAAGGTCTCGAAGGTAGATTCCGCGTCCGCACCCGGTTTGCGGGCTCGACGCGCGCGCGACCGGCTTCCGCCGCGACAGCCACCATGCGCGCCTCCTCCGCGCGGCCGGAGACGACAATGACACGCTAGTTCCTCCTCGACAGCGTGCTGGAGCACGCGCTCATCCTCCTCTTCGTACGCTGCGTGCATAGACGCGGCTCCACCAGCTGCTCGCGTGCTTGGCAGCGCGGCGGCATCGCGAGGAGGGACTGTAGACGACGTGAGCGGGCGAGCCTTCGGCTTGGCGGTGACACGGCGGTGATGGGCGAGAAATTGTTGGCCGGAGCAGGCGGGCGCCGGCATGCGCAACGGCGGTGGCGGCATATTGATGAGTGCGCGTATGGGAGCTTAGTTTAGTTTTATATAGGGTTGGTCAAACTTAAAAGAAAACCGTACTAGTACACGTAAACATTAGACTTAGGTAGCGCTTTTATTAGTTACCACAGCGACGATACGGAATCCTGTGCAAGCGCATGAACCACGGCCGCGCGGTCGATCGAATGGTGCGTCACCGTGTCGCGCTCGAAGGACATCCACCGAACCTTTTTGTGTGTGTGAAAACAATCCCCGAATATTACTCAACTTTTTTCCGGGAAAGTTCTTGATGCTACAATATTTCCATATATTTGAATTTAGCTCCAGTTCATGTTTATTTGGATTTGGACGTTTTAGGTGCGCCCTAGTTTTTTTTAATACTGATTTTGGGGCTGTTTGGTTCCCAGCCACCGTTTGCCAAGCCAAAATTTGACAGCCACAGTTTAGTTGGCATGTGTTTGGTTTTTGCCACACTTTGGCTTGCCACACATTATTGCCCCTATGGCCCACTTGTCATAGAGACAATGTTGCCACACTTGCCTAAGGTTAGTTCTTCAAAATGAGAGGCACAAGTTGGCAAGCCTTAGGGAATCTTGCCACACTTTTTCAGTGTATGTAATGTGGGACCCTAATGTGGCTTGCCTAAGGTGTGGCTTGAACCAAACACCCACCTAAGTTGGTCAAACTTGCCTAACCTTAGGTGTGGCAACCTTAGGCAAACTTACGGGCTGTTTGGTTTTAGGCCTAGGAATGCCACATTTTGCCACACAATTTTTTCCACACTTGCCTAAGGTTAGTTCTTTAAAACGAGGGGCTGTTTGGTTTTTGACTAACTTTGCCAAAGGTTGCCACACCTAAGGTTATGCAAGTTTGACTAACTTAGGTCAGTGTTTGGTTCAAGCCATACCTTAGGCAAGCCACACTTGAGCCCCACATGGCATACACACAAAAAGTGTGGCAAGATTCCCTTAGGCTTGCCAACTTGTGGCTCTCATTTTAATGAACTAAGCTTAGGCAAGGTTGGCAAAAATGTGTGGCAAAGTGTGGCAATGCTAGGCCTAGAACGAAACAGCCCCTGAGAGCCACAAGTTGGCAAGCCTAAGGGAATCTTGCCACACTTTGTGAGTGTATGTCATGCGGGGCCCTAGTGTGGCAAATAGTATATTGCCTAAGGTAAGGCTCGAACCAAACACCCTCCTAAATTGGTCAAAGTTGCCTAACCTTAGGTGTGGCAACCATAGTCACAAACCAAACAGCCCCTTAGTCTCAAACCAAACAGCCCCTGTGTGTGTGACTGAGAGAGAACGTGTGTATGCGTCCATATGTGTGTTGTGGCGGAAGGGCGATGTGGAGACGGTGTGCGTGTGATAGAGACATAGAGAGGTGTGAATGTGCAAATGATCATGCATGAGTGAGACATAGACAGATGCCGATACGTTGTGTATACATGAGAGAACGGTCTTCTATTTTACTTGTGTGTGTGTGTGTGAGAGAGAGAGAGGAGCATCCGTAACACAACAACCATCTCTCTCGATTCGTCCGTCCCTCGCATGATTGCATGTAACACATGCATCAACGTGCACATTTTGACACCCTCACCCGGCCCCTGCCCACACCTCAAGGCCCGCACATCGCTCTCTATCTCGCACGCACAGTCTCTTCATGAATACCCTATTTAGCAAGTAGCTTTCCATCACATACACACACATTTCTCTCTTTAGGTTTGTTTTCTCTCAATATCTGACACACACACACAACACACATCACACACACACCCCCTCCCCCGAGCACACAATTCATCCCCATCCAAGGTTATATGGTGACCACTCTCGCTTGTGCTTCTTCGCACCCCAGCATGCACAACACCTCAATCTTCAAAGAGGGCATCGAGGAGATCAAAGACGCCAACCACACTACTCTAAAGAATGCGGGGCCATTTGGAAGCAGGATGATGTGATGACGTCTGACTGATTCCTCCCCCCACTCTCTCTCTCTCGCACAAAATTACCAATCCCTTTCTCCCCCGCACAAATTTATCAATCCGTCAACCCACGAGATCCTTCCCCTCTCGTCCATGTTTTTCCATCTCTCTCATCAAACCTGTTGTCTCTTCTCCTTCCACGTGTACAGAATCCGGATGCACACGCATCTCACGTATATTACATGTCTCCATCTTTCTCACAGACCTAACTTCTTCCTCCCTCTTTCTCTCTCTATCTCCCTCTTTCTATTTCGTTAGGTTTGTCTCCTACTCTCTCGTCCACATACATACAATCTTTCCCGCCCTATCTGCTCCATCTTCGCAAGCTCTCTCTGCACGTTTCATTCACACATTGGGATATGTTCAAAATGTTGCTTTTATAATGGCTGATGTAGAGTTATTGTTGGTTTTGTTGCATCCTACAAAGTAATAACTATGAAATGCATTTTGATTGTCATTTGACTGGGATTATGCGAGTCTGAGCTTGTTGTGAAGTACTATAGACCTCGTATACATCTTGGAATTCGACAATGATTGTAACTATTGAATTGTATAGACCATTACATTCGAAGTCAGTAGCCTAATATATTTATTTCACTACATACTAAGAAAACAAATGTGTACACCCTCCGTTTTTATTTAAGTCTGCGTATTAGCATTGGTCAAAGTCAAGTTTTGTAAACTCTCAGAAAGTTTATAACAAAAAATATTAACATATACAATAACAAATAAATACCATTAGATTCGTTATTGAATGTACTTTCACATCATACATATCTATTATGGTAAATGTTTATATTTTTCAATAAACTTGGTCAAACTTTAGAAAGTTTGACTTCGGTCAAACCTAATATGCAGAGTTTACTAGTACTACTCGCTAGTTGCTTAGCCAAATCACCCAACACACCACACGGGGAGTTCAGTGTCACAAAATTTTGAGGTCGGCGGGAAAGTCGCGGGCTGATTCGAGTTGTGGGAAGTTACCATCATAGCCTTCGGAACAGGCCTACGGATGACGGTTGGTAGGGGGCTGTTTTCGTAACTTCAAGTTCACCCTACCGAGCCAACCCCAGCCCGGCACCCAGAGTAGTACACCTGAATACTCCCCATTTTCTATCCCCACCGCAAAATAGACTTCTCCACAGCACCGCAGCCTTTGTGCTCCTCCCCTTCTACATCGGCACACTCGTCCACCGCAGCGTATCTGCCTCATCGACGACCTCCTACGCCGCACTGGAGCCGGTCCACCGTCGTCGTCGTACACGGAGCCTATTCCCCGGCACCGTCTTACACGGTCTCGGATCTGCTTCCCGGAAGCCGATGCCAAGCGCAGAAGCACCACCATCGTGGACAATGAACTGACTCCCGTTGCCGACCATGACTCACAGAGGCCGCTGTGACCATCGTTCTCCTCCTCGATTGGTAATGTGTGTATTGAATCACTTAGCTGTACATGTGCAGTTCCAATTTTGTTCATACCTACCCTTCAAATTTCCTGGGTGCTATTGTTCCCGTAAAAGTAATTGGTTATAGCCTCCATTGTCCAACAGAATATCAGCTTGTAATTGTGCGTCGCTCATGCATCGCGCTGTGCTTGGGTAGGTATTTCATCTGCAACCAGTAGTGTGGCAAATGATGGATAGTTTTTTAGAACTAGCAAGATGCCCACGCGTTGCACGCATCAAGATGCATTTGTATGAGTAGTTTATCTTGTGGGAGAAAAGGATTAACGAGGGAATGCCTTATTTGCAAATGCTGGGTATCTTTTTGCAAAATTGCCATAGTTTCCTTCCTATTAGTCGGATATAAATCGGATGGCCTATATTGTAGGATGGCAGGAACACCATCATCACCAACTCTGTTTTTTATAAGAGTAGGGAAAAAGTAGAGAGAAAAATAGAGAGTAGAGAAGTAGTGATAAATATTAAATCTAAAATAAATATAATAGTAGAGAAGAGAGTAGAGATAGCAGAGACGTCGGGAAAGGATTGCGCGCGCGGGGGAAAAAGCGGCCGGGCGTGCGCTAGTTTTGGCGCGCGGCGTCCGGCGCGCTTTATAAAATCCAACGCCCTCCCACCACTCTTTGCCTTGCCACTGCTCTCTCCCTGCTCTGTGCCTCGCCACCGCTTTCTCCCCGCTCTTTCTCGCCTCGCCGCCGCCGCGCCACCATGCCGCAGGGAAACTTGGGGATACCGCGGCGTCCTCGCGCGCCCCTCCGGCGGTTTCTCCGCCAAGATCCGGTTCCGCGGGATGCGCCTCGGCCTCGGCAATTTTGACACCGCCAACGAGGCCGCCTGCGCGTACGACGCGGCGGCATGGCACCTCCGGTGGCCTCATAGAACATTGAACTTCCCCAACATGCCGACGCAGGAGTGGGCACAGGAGATCGCGCCTCTGCCATGGCTTATCACCAACGAGGATCGGCGCGACAACCAGAGGCGGGAGCACTGTCTCGGCATCGCCGAGATGGACGAGGAAGCCATTGCGCTATGGCGCCAACGCTTCTCGCAGGACATCATCAATGAGCGTGAGTTCTACGAGCAAAGGAGGGCGGAGAGGGATAAGAGGAGTGCGGAGCGAGCCGCCTATCGCGAGGATAAGCGTAGGCAAAAAGCGGGCGCTCAATTCAACATGAGGGTAGGAGCAGCGTCGCCCTGGGAATCCGACGACGATCGGTATCTTCACGCCTACAGTCAGACATTGGAGGAGGACATCACCGAGGAGGAGTCGGACGACGAGGAGTAGTTGAATAATCTTTTTTATGTATCTATGCTGAGAACTATCCTCTACTCTCTATCTCTACTTCTCGATCTCAGCACTGTAAACTCTTTTTTAAAGCGCCGCGCATTGCTATTCTGTTGGAGATGCTCTAACATGGAAGACGAGTGCTTTAATGTTGCCCACAAGATGCGCGAGTATTACTAGTAGTATATTTTTCTTGCCATGTTGAGATTTTAAAACCACGAGTGTGAACATGCACAGGAGCAATGAAGACCAAACACGGGATATTGGGGACATCTTCAAGGAGCGTGGCAAGTTAAAGAGGAGCTGCACCGAACCTGTAAAACGAGCTTTGGTAAGTAACACCCTTTCAATTACTTTCATTTAGCCTCGTGTTCTTCGATGTGTATATGTTGTAGTTTCTGTTTCTCTTAAGCCTCGTGTTCTTCGATGTGTCATAAGAAGAGTCTTAATCGTCCTAATGCTTTCGTTTTTAGCTTGATGTAGGAAGTGGGTGTTCTCACCTTCTAGTCTGTTTTTATATTTTTTTTCCTTTTGAATTCACCTCTCCCAGTTCTGTTTATCTGGCTTCTACTAAATGGATCTGGGTTGCTCTGAGTAATTATCTAAAAAAGAAGTAACTTCATGTCAGGATGCAGTTCCTGCGAGGAGGGAAGTATGGTCAACCTCGAGATCATGTTTCCAGAATGCGGCTGGATTACACACAAGCAGGTGCCAGTTCCCTAATGATGCTGGATTAGACACAAGGTGCCAATTCCCAGATGATGCTGGATTACACACAAGCCAGGTGGAGTTGTCAGCTGTTCGTGTCATCGTGGCTCTATTAAAGGCTGAAAGAAAGCGTGCAGCAGCCCTTGAGAATGTAGCTGAGTTCCTGAAGAAGCGAAAAGAGCAATCAGATGCTCTCTTCACCCATGCCAAAGAAGAGATGGAAGAAGCCAGAAATAAGCTAGCAGAGGCAGAGCAGGCTAGGCGTCTCCTGCTATCTAAAACTGTTGTCCATACAAAATTTCCTTCAGAGTAGCTAGGTTCAAATGTTTATCCAGTCAGCATACCTGTTGTGATGTCCGTGCATCTACTGATGTGGCACAAAATATTTTTTCGGGTCATGAAATAACAGCAAATTAGTTTCCAAACAATAACAGACGAAGCATTGGACATGGTATAGTTCACGCGCAAGCCCGACATTCCAAGTTTAACTTCCACATCAAACTCATGTTCACAGATATCTCCACATTCATACATAATGTCCACAACCATGATTCACTTCAAAGCTAAAAACAATTGAGGAGAGTTATGAATAAAGAAAAACCTCTAGTTCCTGCTACCAGTGTGAGCACAACAAGTGAAGACCATGCTTAATTAATTATATTTTGGTCACTTTTTGTGATCTAAAATGCCGGCCGGCTCACGGAAGGACGTGTTGCCGGCACACGCGCGGATTCAATGAAGGCAGGCGGGGCAGTCTGAAGCCGTTTGCATGCGGCGAGGAGGCGTGTTTAGCCGGGCCTGCAGCGAGTGGGGCCCTCTTGGCCGGCGCGCCGGTTCAATGCCTGCGCTATGAGAGGTCGCGTCCGTGTCAGAGCAATCACTCCCTCCAGTCCTTTTTTGTTTGCGTATAACAAAATCTCATTTTCCATTCACATTTTGCAAGTAAAATTCATGGAAAAACTTTGACCCAAAAAACGATGGGGACTAGTAAACCAGAACAGAGGTAGTAGTTTTTTTTAATCAAAGAAGGGTTTCTCCCTTCCGATTTTCATTACTGAAAACCAACATCTAAATCTAAACATAGTATTTGCCCTAGAACTACCAGGTTCAACATCTCGCAACATAAACCCATACAACCATACGCCAAGGAGGTACGTAGTAGGTAGTACTATGAATTCCATTTTCGCTCAATACCAATCATTCTAAAAACTACTTAGTACTTATAACGCGCCATTGAAAATCGGAACTCTTAACCCCGCTAAAAAATGATATTTTAAACGTGGCTACTCGATGTGTGGCAACTGGCGAGCCACCACCTCCAAGTCGTTCACCTGTGGTCCCGACCATCAACTCCTACGGACGCTCCACCATGTACCCGGTACCCGCGAATGCAGCAATCGTGCACCTAGGGTTTTAGGGTTTATTTGTTAACGTCTCCTTTACGTAACACTCATGTGTGCGAGACAGCGAGAGACCGACTGCATGCGTGCGCCTCTTCTATTCGTATATGTACTCCACCGTTTGTCTGGTGTCCACAAAATTATAATAACTACTAGCAATGTGCTAATGCGTTGCCACACGATCTGAGTAGATTAATACATATTCACCAATTTGATAGAAAAAAAGTCTAGTTTTGAAATACGTATTCACTAAAAAAATGTTATGTTTCACTCAAAATATATTCCTTTGGCGGTTTTGATGAGATAAGGGAGGAATGTTGTTGGTTTCAAGATTCGAGAAGTGGTATATGTCTAATTTCTACTCTTACTAGCAAGATGCCCGTGCGTTGCACGGAACATCAAGATCTTTTGGGAGAAAAGGATGAACGAGGGAAGGCCTTATCTGCAAATGTGGAGAGGAGTGCGGGTAAATTGCCATAGTTTCGTTCCTATCCATCAGATATAAATCGGACGGCCTATATTGCAGGATGGCAGGCCCACCATCATCACCAACTCTGTTTTTTATCCCTACTCTTATAAAAATCATAGTCAGTGATGATCGTGTGCCTGCCATCCTGCAATATAGGCCGTCCGATCTATATCTGACAGATAGGAAGGAAACTATGGCAATTTTGCAAAAAGATACCCACACCCCTCTCCACACTTGCAAATAAGGCCTTCCCTTGTTCATCCTTTTCTCCCACAAGATAAAGTACTCATACAAATGCATCTTCATGTTCCGTGCAACGCAGGGGCATCTTGCTAGTTGTTGCAAAAAGCTCATGTGTGTGAGAGAGAGAGGGAGAGAGGAGGAGGACGGAGTGCATGTGTGACAAAGACACAAAGAGTGTGTGTGCGAGAGGTATCAGCTTAAAATGAGGTGATAGTGTGTGTGCACGATCGAGAGGGCGTGTCTCAAGAAGGGAAGAAAAATTTACATAGATACAAGGAGCGGGAGAGAGACATGTATGGGATAGTGGAAGCACGAGTGTGCGGGTGTATAAACCTATCTAGAGGCTAGTCGATAAATGTTTGTGAGAGAAATACGAGACGGGGGTGCGAAAGCGAGAGTTTTGTGTGAGAGAGAGAGAGACGGTAGTCGGGAAGGGGAGTGGAAGCAGGAGTTGTGTGTGAGAGAGAGGGGGGAGTTTGTCTGATCGGTAAACAAATGAATAATGTCAGTCTGGGATGGAGACGAAAAGGATACCGCAACAAATGTTGTGTCTACAGGACGGAGAGAGAGAGAGAGTAATTTTAGTGGTATGATTCATATCTAGAGACATATAGGATGTGTGAGAGAATCCCATAGAGAGAAACACAAAGTGAAAGACGAGTGGAGACTGTGTGTGTGGCGGTGAAAAAGAAAGCTTAGGTACCTAGTGATATGAGAGAACGTTAGGGACGTGAGAGATAATGAAAACCGTGTAATGTATAATGATAGGGAGAGTGTGACACTTCTCAAGGGAGACGTCGAGAGACCATGTTTGCGAGGATAGGAGAAACATGAAGTGAGCGTGCGGGTGAGCTGGAGAAATGCGAGTGATAGCTACATGAAGGAGCATGCATGCGAGAGAGATGGGCGTGAAAGGAGTGAACATAAAAGGGATTCAAATATTTGAATTCGAGATGATGATACATGTAATCCATACTCGAACCAAAATTGATCTATCAAACATGCATACTCATATGAATTCACGCGCATCTATGTTATTTAATATGTAGATATTAGTGATCCATACATTTTAGTAGAACATAATTTGGTTTAATTTTTTGAATTCAACCTTATGATTTTGAGATCATTGTATTTGTAAAGAATATTATACATATAAAGGAGCAGAATTCTTTGTTGTGCTTTTGAAAGTATATATAAAAAAATGATGTATATAGAATTTTATTCCAATCGAAAATGGATCCCGCCCGAAAAAAATAGAATACAAACGGGATTCGAATTGAGTTGGCATGGTAAACGTGCACTCTGCAAAATTTGAACGAAGCGGGGAAAGTCGCAGTAACCACCCGAAACCAAAATCTGCGAGATGGAAATTACTACTGCCTATCCCTGCCACGCAAAGCCTATCTGCTCGATTTCTATAGGTTTCGATAGGGGTAGGTTTGTAATTTCACTCGAACATGACATAACCGCCTCTCACCCGGATTCATACATGGTGGGCGCCAAAACACAGTGTGTCCTCGGCCAAAATCGACTCCCTCCCCGATTCATACACGGTGGGCGCCAAAAACAAACTCTCGTCGGCAAATATTCGGGGTATGCAAGATTATCGTCCTATCCCCTACCGACTAATATTGCTGTGATGTAGGAAATTTGAAACGGGGGCTAAGTTTGTAAAATTTCCTCGCATTTGAGACAAGCGCGCCCTAAAGACATGGTTCCCCCCTTCCTCTCCACCTCCATTTCCCCATTCGTACTCCGTGGGCGCCAAAACACCCTCTCCACTGCAGCCTCCTCCGTCCGCCACCCAATCCATCGCCGTCCTCCTCCACCATGCCGGAGCTGATACCCTGCCGCCGTCGTCCATTAAAAGAGATCGACCTCTCTCATCCACGGCTTCGGACCGGGATCCTTGCATCCCGTCCTCTCGCTTCATCCCCACCGTCGTCCACCTTGCTGGCGCCGCTCCTGCGACCGTCTCCTCCACCGCGCCCCGCCGCCACCGTCTACCCTCCTAGATCTGCTTCCATGCCGCCGACTCAAAGTAGACTCGGCACCATCCATGCCGCAAAGAGGTATGGCGGTGAAGTCAAACTTGGGAGCATCGTCTTGGAGCTCATCGGGCTTGGACATCATGGTGGTACTATCCTCATGTTCATTGTCATTGAGCTTGGTCATCGCTAAGTGTGCTTGGGGTGGAGAAGCCTTGGCCTTCATGAGTTCTTGTTCCGCCTTGAGAGCACCAATGTAGTTGTCGTCGAGGGACTAGTAGTTCTCGAGGAAGATAGTCTTGGAGATGTCGTTGTGCAATCCCATCATGAAGTGGAACTTCATCAAAATGGGGTCGCCCACGCCGGCTTGTCGCAAGGTATTCTACATCTCCTTGAAGTACGCATCGATGGACTTGGATCCTTGGGTGGTGTTCTCCAATTGGCGTAGAAGTTGTTCCGTGTAGATTGGAGGCACGAACTCTCGCCGCAACGCTCTCTTCATCTTGGGCCAACTCATGTCAGAGCTCTCCGAAGGTGTGTGAAGCCACCATGCCGATGCGTAGTCGTGGAAGTTTGTTGTGGCGTACTTCACTTGATCTTCGGGAGGAACTTGATGTAGCTTGAGGTACTCGTCCATTAGGCGCTCCCACTCGAGATACTCCTTGAGTTCTGGAGTCCCATAGAAAGGAATCTTATGGTTGGTGTCGAGGTCATAGTAGCTCGTGGAAGTCACGGACTTGAGCTTGGGGAGCTTCTCTTGAGCGTAGTCTTGAGGTGCTTCTTGGCGAAGATGCCGTATGTCCGTAGGCGAAGATGCCTTGAAGTCTCTTGGCACAGATGCCAAGGGAGATGGTGAAGTTGTTGAGCGGTTGTTGGTGTTGAGCTCTTGAACTTCATGTTCTCGTCGTTGATGGTGTCGATGCTGATGTGATCTTGCCGGAGATGGTAGCTCGGAAGCATGTGTACTTGAGCGTCTTCTCGAAGATGAGGAAGATCGCTTGTGGGACTTGATGAGGGATTTGATATCCTCCATTTGATCTTGCATCTTGGCGTCGGTGGAGTTTTTCATGTCATCGAACTCGACATTGTTGGTGTAGACCGAAGGTGAAATGCCTTGCCTATCCATCACAAGAATCGAGCAAAAGTGAGTGGGAGAAAGAGAAGAACTAGACCAAATGTACCTTACCCGATGTTGAAGATGGATCAATGATGACTCAATAATGTATCAAGGAAATAGCACAATTGGTACCGGATCTTGTCAATTCTCACACCTACACAAGTAAGGCTTATGGAGTAGCTTGGTGAGGATAGTGGCACAAAAATTTGATGCAAAATGTTAGGAAGAGTCAATAATGTTGAAAGAGATTCACAAATTCGCAATTGAAACAAGTAGACCAATAGCAATGAATGGCACACGGAAACGCACACGTGGATAGATAAATGGGGTCATGAGACCAAGGAATGAGCACAAAATGTGGAGTCCACGAAAAACGCTCATGTTGCACAACTCAAGACACTAGCACGATTTCTCAATAGGCGGATACGACACTTGTGCACAACCTATAAGATGCAAAATGCAACGACTTCTATCCCAAGTATGCTATGTATATATGGTTCCCAGTGTTTCTCTCAAGATGATCCAAGATGATCAATATGATATGTAATTGGTAATGTGGCGATGCTATGGCCATTGCTTACAAGCTCTTTGTTCTCTCTTTGCTTAAAAGCTTATTCTTTTTTTTTGATATGGCCACAATGCGAAATGCACAAACCAAGATAGCAATTGTTTATATGCGGAACAAACTTGTCGCACAAGAGATGATATGATGATACCAAAATGATATGGTATGTATGTAATGGAAGGTGTAGACCAATGAGCACTAATGTGCACAAGTAACATTGCCGTCAATACTCAATAGATAGTCTCGATAGGTAAGTGATGCAAAATGGGCTAGGGGTTAACAATGCAATTGCAAGGGGGATATACAATGATGTCATCGAGGTTACCATCCATGGTGATGATGAGGGGCGGTGTTGTCGATGTCGACCCATTCCTAATTAGCCGAAACACCTTAGGAAACGGAAAACCTCAAAATCAAAATCTGAAATGTCCAATGTCAAAATGGTGGTAGCGGGAATTCGGTGTTGGTCGCGGGAGTGTTGGTGGAAACCCGATCAAAATGGGTTATGGTGGTGGAAGGGTATGATGGGCTATACATGGTGTTAGAGTTGAAAGCACGGTCCCTAAGTAGGAGACACAACTCTCAACACAAACACAATTGGGTTATGTTGGGGTGGCGGAAGTGTATGGTGGTTAGGTTATGCCGAAGTTATGGTGGTGGTTGATGAAGAAATAACCATTCCTAAGTAGCCTAAACACCTTAGGAGACTCAAATCACAACTCAAACAACCTCAAATGCTAAGGGGGACAAAATGGGTTAGGTTGCGGAAGTCGGTAGTGGTTATGTGGAAGTATTGGTGGAAGCCCAAGGCAAAGATGCCAAAGTTCCAAATATTTTGTGGAGTCAAATGGTGTTGAAGCCTATCTATATGGATGGGGGATGTCAATAGTTACTCAGCGAGCTAAAGAACGCAAAAATCGGACTCGGGATGTGAAAGTTATGGGCAAAACGGTGAAACACGGGAGGCTGATGCTCCAGGGGTCGGACATCCGGGGGTGGGTCCGGATTTCCGGGACCTGATGTCCAGAACCTTGCACAATTTTTCCCTCCTAGAGCCGGATGTCCATCTTGGGGCTCGTATGTCCGGCCTGTGGCCCGGATGTCCGGCCCGATGATTCCACATCGGGATTTGGACTTTGAAACTCGACTGGGGGTTAGAAATTGATGATTTCAGGGGCAAAATTTGATGGATTTCATGGATGGAAGGTGAGAAAACTTGGGGAGATGCTAGATCCACTTGAAACCAAGCAGACCCATGGATCAAATCCAACAAAATTTCATCATACCAACAAATCACAAAAAAAGGGCTATTTTTGGTGGGGATTTTCGAAATTGGGGAAGAACACAACAAAATAAAGCCAGAAAACAGGGGGTAGGGGCTCCAAATTCGTGATCAACCTTGCTCTGATCCAAGATGATGTAGGGTAGAACCCTAGATGCCCTATCTTTCACGAAATGGAGGGGGTCCTACGAAGAACACGAGGGGAAACGTGAGGGAAATCACGAGGGGAAACGAGAGGAAACACTCAAATAGAAAAGAAATGATCACACATGTGCGAGATCCTCGAACATACAACGAGATACATGATCCAAAGACAACAAAGGAAAGATACAAAGGTAACTAGTTCATCTCCTAGAAGGAGGTGTTGAGGGGTCTGCCCATGAAGGGGTCTTGAATCCAAGGTGGATCTTCTCCGTAGAGGCCGCGGTCTCTCTCGATGGAGTAGATCCGTATGGATGAGCAAAGCTCTATCTCAAATGAGCTAAACCTATGCTAACCCTAGAAAGGAGGTGGAGGTGGAGTATATATAGGCAAGTCCACGAAGGGGTAAGTGAGGGGGGGACTACATGGGCCTCGGGCCCTGTCCATGCGCGCAGGCAGGCACCGGATGTCCGGTCGTTCATGGGCTGCCGGATGTTCGGGGCACTCGCCGGATGTCTGGCCTGGCGGTGGACATTCCAGTCCTTCTCTGGATAGTCGTTGCCTGATTTCCGGGGGAAGGCGCCGGATGTCCGGGTGTTGGCGGGGCGCCGGATGTCCGGGCACATGGGCCCGATGTCCGGCCGCTGATGTCATTGGCCGTCTGTTGGGGCAGCTCCTACGCGGCTGCCCAGGCGCCGAATGTCCGGCCGCTGTAGCTTCAGCAGCCCCGTCTTCTTCCGACCTCGCTTCCAGGCTTCCCGCATGGATGGTGTAGTTGTTCCTTGGCACTTGCACTCCTCCTCAATATCCGTGAAACTCCGACAATACCTATGCATGCACACGGGAGAAGTGTCAAGTAGTATACCATCCTCGAAGGGGTCAAGTGAGCACGTGTAAAGGAGATGATTCACCTTTGGGTATGTGAAGTAGATGTCGCACGTGTCACTCGCCAAACGGACTCTTGACATGGTGATGTCCGTAGGATGCTCTACATCAACAAAGTGCATTAAATGCACTGCTAGGTGTCATGCTGAGGATGCAGCCTGGCAAGCCTGCCCTGCCGCTTAATCATCTTCTACTTATCTGCTTAACATGTCTCTGGATGGGTGTCATATAGAGGTAATCTGCCTTCCAAATGGCTGCCACGTGCTTAATAGAAGCCACTTAATTAATCACCTTGAGGGCTCGACACCGCATTGATAGGTGATTTGCGTCGTAGTGCAGTGGAGCGGTGGTGCCTTGGCGGGGAGATTTGCCCTTGGCGGACCCGGCAAGCCTGCCGGGGAAATCTTGGACTTGCCCTTGGGGCAGCCTCGACCCGACCAAGCTCACCTGCCCCGCAAGGGAGGCTTTCCCAAAGTGATATCTTGTTGTCTTGGCTTGTGTCTTCTTGATCCGCTCTTTGATCTCTCAAAGAGCTACTTATCTGGCTTGGTCTTGATTTGGATGTTTGGTGTAGTTGTGCCCTTGCCGTGTTTTGGCCGCCGGGACGGAGGCCCACTGTCCGTGCACAAGTCAGGGGAAACATATATACACCCCTGTTTCTGTACCCTTGCAGGATGGACTGGCCACCGTTTGAGGGTACGGTAGGGCGGCAGAGGCGCAGCCAGCCGTGGGAGGTAGGAGCAGGTGAAACCGACGGGGTGGTTTGATTTGGGCGGCTGGAGGAAGATTACAAGAGATAGAAGATACACGATAGATGTTGGATGTCAATCCAATGACTGGTAGGCAGAATCGTTTGTTGACTAGTAAGTCCACACCACCTTGGATAGGCTTTTTCCTTGTGGGTCCCAAATGTCAGAATCCAAATTTGTCACGGCCATGCAGCCTTTCTAATGAAAATTTAAAGCCCATTTGGTGTGCTAGTTCAAAATAAGTTTGTGGGTGCTGGTGGTGGCTAATCACTTGGGTTCTGTAATGCACAGTGAGCTCAAGCAGTCGGCGAGAGTGATGTTATTTCCCTTGGTTGGGATTTGTTACAATATTTATCTCTTAATTAAACAAATGGCAAGCCATTTGCCTTGTTTCAAAGAAAATATGACAGTCACAGCCGAGTTGAAAAGGGCAACAACATCTAAATCCAGCTTACAAACTGTACAAAAGCATGAGTGTTAATTGTTTATCAGGTTTAGACAAAACCTAGATTGTAAAGGGCAATGCCATCTAACTCCAGCATTGTTTTTGGCAGTCACAGTCAAATGGATCGGCCAGGTCCATAGGATGAACATCATGGGCCATAAAATTTACTAGATTATGACCACAAGATGTTGTAAATAGAAGCCCGACACGTTCAAAAGCCCTTTTGTCCACCTGAAACTCCTTTTTTGCTCTTGGACATACCCATCCATCAAAACCATGCTAATAAACTTAAGCCTGATGGACAATAGTAACCTCTCATTCAGCGGGAAGAATGTGACAAATCTAGTGTTTGCATGGTTGGCCACATATCGTTCCAGCGTTATTGTCTTCAATCGAATGTCATCAGAACTGAGAAAATCTCGGTGCTTACAAATCCACCAATTGGTTATAACTTTTTTACCCCGTCCTGTTGCCTAAATAGACATGAAGATTGAAAACAGTTAAGGTCTAAAAAAAGAGTGTCGAAGGAGCAACAACTGAACGGTTAATTGTAGTACACTATATGTGGGCATCCAATGTGCGTGAAATTATCACCTTTATATACAACGTATCCAGACATGGAAAGCATTGCAGCAAGCAAATAATCTTGTTCACATCAAAACTATTCATATGGATATATATATGATCTTGATAGAATCCAACACCATTGATAGGCTATCCATGGACAAACTCTTCATTGAGCATAGAACATAATATTAGTACAAAATGTGTACTCCAAGATGATATAGAACTTATGCGCAAAAATTTAAAATGCAGCTTATGATTACAAGTATAGATGATAATATACAGTACCTGAAGGACTGTGGAGCCAAACACCATCTTGAAATGAGCACAGATCATGTATTACACCCAAGGTCTCTAGTTTAGGCGCAGAGACGACAGTTATTTCTGATGGTGAATAACGAGAATCAAGGATCAACCTTTGAAGTGAAGGACATCTTCGATGACGAGCTGCCTCCCATCAAAACAAATTCCAATTCTTACAAGGTTAGGTGACTTTATTTGGAGACATCCAATTCTAACTGTGAAAACAAGCACCAAGCACTGCAGGCAGGGCAACTGGAGTGGATGATGCTGTGCAATGAGGCCTCCAACATACAAACCCGCCCAAGTGAAAGTCTTTCGAGAAATGGGAGTCGAAGGTTTAGTACCAGATTGTCTGGTAGGTAGCACAGGGCAAAGGTGGAGGTGTGGAGAGAGGAGGAAAACCGCGAGATGGACATCGGTGCTGAGGGCACAAGTACACTACTAGGAAAAGGCCTACTAGTGGCGCACCAGTTTTGCCTACTAATGGCGCACTACTGGTGCGCCACTAGCACCACATCACTAGTATTTTTTACTAATGGCGCACTAGTGGTGCGCCATTAGTATCTGGTATACTAATGGCGCACCACTGGTGCGCCATTAGTATAGGCCACGGTGCGCCATTAGTATAGGCCACTGGTGCGCCATTAGTATAGGCTACGGTGCGCCATTAGTATTTTTGAATTTTGAAGGCGGGAAAATAGTACTGGCGCACCGTCTAACCCCCACCGTGCGCCATTGCTATTTTTGAATTTTGAATTTGGATCTGGATCGCGATTTTTTTGCCCATTTTTTGCTCTTTTTTTGCTCATTTTTTTGCACGATATTATTTCAAATTTTGTTCCTGTTTTTGGATCTTGTACGTTCTTTTGCCGTGTTCTTTTGCCGGAGAGGAGGTCACCGGAGAGGTGCTCGCCTACATCGCCGGAGAGGAGGAGGAGGTCACCGGAGATGAGTTCACCGGAGCATCGGAGAGGAGGAAGGAGAAACCATGAGGGGATGGGAGGAGAGGAGGGAGGAGGAGCTCACCGGAGAGGAGGGAGGAGGAGCTCACCGGAGAGGAGGGAGGAGGAGCTCACCGGGGAGGAGGGAGGAGAAACCGTGAGGGGAGGGGAGGGGAGGAGAGGAGGGAGGAGGAGGTCGCCGGAGAGGAGGAGGAGGAGGTCGCCGGAGAGGAGGAGGGTAGTATGGTGGAGGAGAGAAGGGAAGATGGAGTGGCGGAGAGGAGGAGATGGAGTGGAGGAGAGGTGGAGTGGAGGAGAAGAATGAAGAGGTAAGGAGGAGAGGACCACGCCCAGCCATATATACGGCATAGTAATGGCGCACCGTGGGCAGGTGCGCCATTACTAACTTTTTTATTATTTTTTTGATTTATTTTGAATTTTGAAGGCGGGAAGATACTAATGGCGCACCATGGGCAGGTGCGCCATTAGTAACTTTTTTTTTATTTTTTTGACTTATTTTGAATTTTGAAGGCGGGAAGATAGTAACGGCGCACCATGGGCAAGTGCGCCATTAGTAAGTTTGAATTTTTTTGCCTCTCCAGATCTTAAAAGCCCCGTATCTTTTTTTCTGTTAGGTTTTTGAGGATTTTGAAAATGTTTAACGGGGTTCCCCCAGTTAAATTCGGATGTAACTTTTCGAGTAAATGATTTTTCATATAAAAAACTTTTTCATCTGAGTTCGTATGCAAAAGTTATGCCCATTTTACAAATTCTCGAGAGATTTTGCAAATAAAGTCGAAATTTATATTTGTAAATTTTCACAACAACTAGACCACATATCACATGGGAAACTTATTTTCTTTTATTTTTCTGACATTTCCATCATTTTTTATTTTTTTTTAAACTGAAAAGGCGGTCCACAGGGGGGGTGCATTCGGTGGAAGTGGTGGCCAAGTTACTAATGGCGCACCGTGGGATGGTGCGCCATTACTAGTTCAACTAGTAACGGCGCGCCACTCCCACGGTGCGCCATTAGTAGTTTAAAAAATAAAAATAAAAAAAATTAAAACATAATTACTAATGGCGCACAGTGGGAGTGGTGCACCATTACTAGTTCAACTAGTAATGGCGCACCATCCCACGGTGCGCCATTAGTAGTTTTGAAAAAATTAAAAAAAATTACTAATGGCGCACCGTGGATGTGGTGTGCCATTAGTATTTGCACACTAATGGCGCACCAACACATGGTGCGCCATTAGTATTTAGTAATGGCGCACCACATGTACAGTGCGCCATTAGTGTCCATATTGGCTATAGCTGTTTTTGTAGTAGTGGTACATGGTGTTCGGTATGTGGTATGTGATTTCTGGGGGAATAGTAGAACTCAAGCAGCTGTAGTTCTGTGAATTTAGGGGATTTCAGCCAAGCTTCCACCATGCAGGGCATGCTAAGGTAGCATGCAGGGATGCAGAGGCCTTGAACGGAGCCCTGGTGGGAGGAGATGATGGCTCCGGGGAGTTCAAAATCATTAAAGAGAGATAGCTGACGATAGTTGAGATTAAGGGGCGCGGCGCGCCATAGAGGGCGCCACCGAGTTGAGAGGACTTGGGTGCGGCAACAATCCTTGGTGAGGAGAAGCGAGATGATATCCCCAAGGATGGCGTCCGGGAAATCGCTAATGCAGTCCACCCAAGATTCTAATGCTTCATGGGATCCGCTGGGGGGCTCGCCGGTTCTCCCCGCACTACTGGGTGCGGGATCTACAACAGGCGTCGCTGCTGGCAGAAGCCTCATCTTCTTGGTGCTAGGGTCAGCTGTCTCCATTTTCCTCGAGGGCGTCGCATCGAGCTCGTGGATTTGAGCAAAGTAACGAATGGCGAGCCTAGTTGTAGTCCGAGTGAAGAAGAAGGGTAACTGGGGTTTTCCATAGTAGTGAGGAAGAAGGGGAGCTATTTTTTTGTAGAAGTGAGGTGAGGAATTTGGGGGTATGAGTGGAGCGAGCTGACATGAGGTGGGTGGGAGTGCGGAGGAAGAAGAGCACCCAGGTTTTATGGGGGGCGGTGTGCTGTGAGCGCCTCTCATTAAGTAAATATATGGGCTTTTGAATTGATTTTATTATTTACTAGGGTGGATGGGCTCTTTTGTCTTGGGCCCAGAGAAACAATTACTACTAGTACATTGGAGACACTCTATAGCTACCCAGAAAAACAATTACTACTAGTACATTGGATACATGATGACCCACAAGTATAGGGGATCTATCGTAGTCCTTTGGATAAGTAATAGTGTCGAACCCAACGAGGAGCAAAAGGAAATGACAAGCAGTTTTCAGTAAGGTATTCTCTGCAAGCACTGAAATTATCGGTAACAGATAGTTTTGTGATAAGGTAATTCATAACGGGTAACAAGTAACAAAAGTAAACAAGGTGCAGCAAGGTGGCCCAATCCTTTTTGTAGCAAAGGACAAGCCTGGACAAACTCTTATATAAAGGAAAACGCTCCCGAGGACACATGGGAATTATCGTCAAGCTAGTTTTCATCATGCTCATATGATTCGCATTCGTTACTTTGATAATTTGATATGTGGGTGGACCGGTGCTTGGGTACTGCCCTTACTTGGACAAGAATCCCACTGATGATTAAACCCTCTCGCAAACGTCCGCAACTACGAAAGAAGAATTAAGGTAAACCTAACCATAACATGAAACATGAGGATCCAAATCAGCCCCTTACGAAGCAATGCATAAACTAGGGTTTAAGCTTCTGTCACTCTAGCAACCCATCATCTACTTATTACTTCCCAATGCCTTCCCCTAGGCCCAAACAATGGTGAAGTGTCATGTAGTCAACGTTCACATAACACCACTAGAGGAAAGACAACATACATCTCATCAAAATATCGAACGAATACCAAATTCACATGACTACTTATAACAAGACTTCTCCCATGTCCTGAGGAACAAACGTAACTACTCACAAATCATATTCATGTTCATAATCAGAGGGGTATTAATATGTACAAAGGATCTGAACATATGATCTTCCACCAAATAAACCAACTAGCATCAACTACAAGTAGTAATCAACACTACTAGCAACCCACAGGTACCAATATGAGGTTTTGAGACAAAGATCGGATACAAGAGATGAACTAGGGTTTGAGAGCAGATGGTGTTGGTGAAGATGTTGATGGAGATTGACCCCCTCCCGATGAGAGGATCGATGGTGATGATGATTTCCCCCTCCCGGAGGGATGTTTCCCCGGCAGAACAGCTCCGCCGGAGCCCTAGATTGGTTCCGCCAAGGTTCCGCCTCGAGACGGCGGCGCTTCGTCCCGAAAGCTTCCTTCTTATTTTTTTTGGGGCAAAAGACACCTTATACCAGAAGATGGGCATCGGGGGACTTCCAGGTGGCCCACAAGGCAGGGGGCGCACCCAGGGGGTAGGACGCGCCCTCCACCCTCGTGGACAGTGGGTGGCCCCCTCTGGTGCTTTCTTCGCCCAATATTTTTAATATATTCCAAAACTGACTTTCATGGAGTTTTCAGGACTTTGGGAGTTGTGCATAATAGGTCTCTAATATTTGCTCCTTTTCCAGCCCAGAATTCCAGCTGCCGGCATTCTCCCTCTTCATGTAAACCTTGTAAAATAAGAGAGAAAAGGCATAAGTATTGTGACAAAATGTGTAATAACAGCCCATAATGCAATAAATATCGATATAAAAGCATGATGCAAAATGGACGTATCAACTCCCCCAAGCTTAGACCTCGCTTGTCCTCAAGCGGAAGCCGTTATCGAAAAATATGTCCACGTGTTTAGAGATAGAGGTGTCGATAAAATAAAATACTGACATGAGGGCATCATGATCATTCTTAAAACAGCAACATATATATTTTTTCATATGATTTCTTATGCTAAAGTAACAGTCTATTCACAATGTCAAGTATGAATCAGAAACATCATTGAAAACTAACAAGCTATAATCTCAGTCATTGAAGCAATTGCAATTTATCATAACATCGAAAAGAGTCAATATAAGAGCTTTTCAGCAAGTCCACATACTCAACTATCATTTAGTCTTTCATAATTGCTAACACTCACGCAATACTTATGGGTATGAAGTTTTAATCAGACACAGAGAAAGATAGGGGCTTATAATTTTTCCTCCCAACCTTTTACCTCAAGGGTAACGTCAACAATAATGCTTTATGAAAACCCACATCCAATTGGATATATATATATCAGGATCTTTCCAACACATAGTGCTTGCCAAAGGATAAAGTGTAAAAAGGAAATGTGAAGATCACCATGACTCTTGTATAAGGTATAAGGCAAAAATAAAAGATAGGCCCTTCGCAGAGGGAAGCAGAGGTTTTCATGTGCTTTTATGGTTGGATGCACAAAATCTTAATGCAAAAGAACGTCACTTTATATTGCCACTTGTGGTAGGGACCTTTATTATGCAGTCCGTCGCTTTTATTTCTTCCATATCACCAGTTCGTATAAAGCTTATTTTATCCACACTAATAGATCATACAAATTTAGAGAGAAATTTTTATTGCCTGCAACAATGACAACTTACTTGAAGGATCTTACTCAATCCATAGGTAGATATGGTGGACTCTCATGGCAAATCTAGGTTTAAGGATATTTGGAAGCACAAGTAGTATCTCTACTTGGTGCAAAGAATTTGGCTAGCATGAGGGAGAAAGGCAAGCTCAACATGTTGGATGATCCATGACAATATAATTTATTTTGGATATAAGAAAACATAACGCATTACATTGTCTTCTTTGTCCAACATCAACTTTTTAGCATGTCATATTTTAATGAGTGATCACAATCATAAAAGATGTCCAAGATAGTATATTTATATGTGAAAACCTCTCTTTCTTTATTACTTCCTATTAATTGCAATGATGACCAAAACTATGTTTGTCAACTCTCAACAACATTTATTCATCATACTCTTTATATGTGAAGTCATTACTCTCCATAAGATCAATATGATCCCTTTATTTCTTTTTATTCTTTCTTTTTTCTCTTTTATTCCCTCAAAATCATAGACAGATAACCAAGCCCTCAACTCAAGACTAATCTTTATTATATATAACTCACGGACTCGTACATAGATAAGGATCAACACAAAAACTCAAAGCTAGATCATACTAAACTTTATTCTACTAGATCAAGATATAACCAAAAGGATCGAACTAAGAAAAACGGTAAAGCTAGAAGTGTGATGGTGATACGATACCGGGGCACCTCCCCCAAGCTTGGCAGTTGCCAAGGGGAGTGCCCATACCCATGTGATTATGTCTCTTTCTTCGGAGGTGGTGATGATGGAGTTGTTGATGATGTAGGCTTGTCGTCCATCTTCCAAGGCATAGGCTCACCATCATAGAAGGATGATTGAGTCTCCGGGATCCTCAAATCTGCAGCCAAACTCATCCTCTTGAATCTATATTCATACTCACAGTTTTGGTTTTGCAGGTCATAGATCTGAGCTTGGGGGTGATCGATTTTCTCGTGAAGCTTGAAGATGGTCTCCCCAATGTTCTTGGCATCCAGCTTTTGGTTGTTGGTGAACTCAGCGATCATCATGTGGTTGGCGTTGAGTTCGCGTTCCACCATCCCCTGGCACTTGAAAACTTGTTGCTCCATTGCTTCGAGTCTTGTCTCCACACTTCTGGTCCTCCTTGGTCCCTCAACATCACGGATGTGCAGCACTCCCTCACGCATCTCAATGGTTTGAGGGTGTTGCAGCACCTCCGCGAAGTAGGGGTTGATGACCTTCTTGAAAAACTTGTCCTTGGAGGCGCTTGATGATGTCATGGCGATCTAGATCTTTCAGAAAAACAGCTCGAAACAAAAGCAGGAGATATTTGCGTGGTACGGTGGTGAAAACCTTTGGGAGATTATATAATGAATTTTTACCGACCAAAAGAAGTATCGTGCAATAAAACGGAGTCCGGAGGGCACGCGAGGTGCCCACGAGGCAGGGGGCGCGCTCTCCACCCTCGTGGATGCCTCGTGACCTTCCCGGACTACTTCTTATTTTCCTATTTTCTTAAATATTCCTAAACAGAGAAAAAGTGTTATCAGAACTGTTTTTGGAGTCAGTTTACTTACCGTACCACATACCTATTCCTTTTCGGAGTCTGAAACGTTTTGGAAAGTGTCCCTTATGTACTCCTCTGGGGTTACAGTGTCAATAACATTGGTTTCAACATTTATGGGATTACCTAAGATATAATGTTTGATTCTTTGACAGTTCACCACCTTCGGATTTGTGCCTTCGAAGTTGTTGATTTTTATGGCACCGGAATGATAGACCTCCTCGATAACATAAGGACCTTCCCATTTAGAGAGGAGTTTTCCTGCAAAAATTCTTAAACGAGATTTGTATAACAAAACATAAATCACCTACATTAAACTCACGCTTTTGTATCCTTTTGTCATGCCATCTTTTAACCTTTTCTTTAAACAGTTTGGCATTCTCATAGGCCTGGGGTCTCCACTCATCAAGTGAGCTAATGTCAAATAGTCTCTTCTCACCGGCAAGTTTGAAATCATAATTGATCTCTTTAATGGCCCAATATGATTTATGTTCTAGTTCGAGACGTAAGTGACATGCTTTACTATAAACCATTTTATACGGAGACATACCCATAGGATTTTTGTATGAAGTTCTATAGGCCCATAATGCATCATCAAGTTTCTTGGACCAATTCTTTCTAGATCTATTAAAATTCTTTTGCAAAATTAATTTAATTTATCTATTACTCAGTTCTACTTGACCACTAGACAGTGGGTGCTATGGAGATGCAATTCTATGATTTACATCATACTTAGCAAGCATTTTACGAAAAGCACCATGAATAAAATGTGAACCACCATCAGTCATTAAGTATCTAGGGACTCCAAACCTCGGAAAAATAACTTCTTTAAGCATCTTAATAAAGGTGTTATGATCAGCACTACTAGTTGGAATAGCTTCTACCCACTTAGTAACGTAATCAACAGCAACTAAAATATGTGTATACCCATTAGAGGAAGGAAACGGTCCCATATAATCAAAGCCCCAAACATCAAATGGTTCAATAACAAGTGAATAGTTCATAGGCATTTCTTGACGTCTACTAATATTACCAATTCTTTGACATTCATCGCAAGACAAGACAAACTTACGGGCATCTTTGAAGAGAGTAGGCCAATAAAAACCGGATTGCAATACCTTATGTGCAGTTCTATCTCCAGCGTGGTGTCCTCCATAAGCCTCGGAGTGACACTTGCGTAGGATCTGTTCCTGTTCATGCTCAGGTACACAACGTCTAATAACACCATCTACTCCTTCTTTATAAAGGTGTGGGTCATCCCAGAAGTAATGTCTTAAATCATAGAAAAACTTTTTCTTTTGCTGGTATGTGAAACTAGGTGGTATAAATTTAGCAACAATGTAATTAGCATAATCAGCATACCATGGAGCAGTACGAGAAGCATTTATGACAGCTAATTGTTCATCAGGAAAGCTATCATCAATAGGTAGTGGGTCATCCAGAACAATTCTCTAACCTAGACAAGTTGTCTGCAACGGGGTTCTCAGCTCCCTTTCTATCAATAATATGCAAATCAAATTCTTGTAGCAAGAGAACCCATCTAATAAGTCTAGGTTTACAATCTTTCTTTTCCATAAGATATTTAATAGCAGCATGATCAGTGTGAACAGTTACTTTGGAATCAACAATATAAGGTCTGAACTTATCACAAGCAAATACAACTGCTAAAAATTCTTTTTCAGTAGTAGCATAATTTCTCTGGGCACTGTCTAGAGTTTTACTAGCATATTGGATAACATTTAATTTCTTATCAACTCTTTGATCTAAAACAACACCTACAGCATAATCACTATCATCGCACATAATTTCAAAGGGTAAATTCCAATCAGGTGGCTGAACAATAGGTGCAAAAATCAAGGCTTTCTTAAGTATTTCAAATGCTTCTACACAATCATCATCAAAGACAAAAGGAACATCTTTTTGTAAGAGATTAGTCAGAGGCCTAGAAATTTTTGAGAAGTCTTTAATGAACCTCCTATAAGAACCGGCATGACCAAGGAAACTTCTTATACCTTTGATGTCCTTTAGGGACACGACATCTTTTCAATAGCATCAACTTTAGCTTTATCAACTTCAATACCTCTTTCAGAAATTTTATGCCCCAAGACAATACCTTCATTAACCATAAAGTGGCACTTCTCCCAATTCAAGACAAGATTAGTTTCTTCACATCTCCGCAAGACTCGATCAAGGTTGCTTAAGCAATCATCAAAAGAAGTTCCATACACGGAGAAATCATCCATGAAAACCTCAACAATCTTTTCACAAAAGTCAGAGAATATAGCAGTCATACATCTTTGAAAGGTAGCAGGTGCATTACATAAACCAAAAGGCATACGCCTATAAGCAAAGGTACCGAAAGGGCAAGTAAAAGTGGTCTTATCCCGATCCTCTTTTGACACAGGTATTTGAGAGAAACCAGAATACCCATCTAGGAAGCAAAAATGTGTATGTTTAGATAATCTTTCTAGCATTTGATCAATAAAAGGTAAAGGGTAATGAACCTGTCTAGTAGCTTTATTTAATTTGCGGAAATCAATTACCATTCTATAACTTGTTACAATTCTTTGTGGGATCAATTCATCTTTATCATTAGGAACAACAGTAATACCTCCCTTCTTAGGGACACAATGGACAGGACTTACCCACTGACTATCAGCAACATGATAAATTATACCTGCCTCTAGAAGCTTTAGTATTTCATTTCTTACCACTTCTTTCATCTTAGGATTTAACCGTCATTGGTGATCAACAACCGGTTTAGCGTCTTTCTCCAATTTTATTTTGTGCTGGCATAGTGTGGAACTAATGCCCTTAAGATCATCAAGAGTATATCCAATGGCAGCACGGTGCTTCTTCCTAGTTTTCAATAATTTCTCTTCTTCCTGCACAGAAAGGTTTGCACTAATAATAACAGGATATATCTTCTTTTCATCAAGATAAGCATATTTAAGAGTATCAGGTAAAGGTTTAAGCTCAAACACGGGATCACCCTTGAGTGGAGGAGGATCCCCTAGAATTTCAACAGGCAAGTTGTGTTTCAAAATAGGTCCTTGTTTAAAGAATACTTCATCTATTTCCCTTCTTTCATACATAAACATATCATTTTTATGGTCTAGCAAATATTGTTCTAAAGGATCATTAGGAGGCACGACAATAGAAGCAAGACCAATAATTTCATCTTTACTAGGCAATTCTTCATCATGGGGTTGTCTATGAAACTTAGCAAAATTAAAATCATGAGACATATCCCCTAAACCAACAGTAACAATATCCTTTTCGCAATCTATCCTAGCATTAATAGTATTCAATAAGGGTCTACCAAATATAATGGGACAAAAGTCGTCTTGTGGGGAACCAAGAACAAGAAAATCAGTAGGATATTTAACTTTCCCACACAAGACTTCAACATCCCTAACAAGCCCAATTGGTGAAATAGTATCTCTATTGGCAAGCTTAATTGTAACACCAATATCTTCTATCTCAGCAGGTGCAATATCATGCATAATTTATTTGTATAAGGAATGAGGTATTGCACTCGCACTAGCACCCATATCACATAAGCCATGATAAAAATGATCTCCTATTTTCACAGAAACAACAGGCATGCCGACAATAGGTCTATGTTTACTTTTAGTATCGGGTTTAGCAATTCTAGCAGCTTCATTACAGAAGTAAATAACATTCCCATCAATATTATCGACCAAGAGATCCTTAACCATAGCAATACTAGGTTCAACTTTAATTTTCTCAGAGCGTGTAGATGTTCTAGCATTAATCTTACGAACCACAGTTGAAGCTTAAGCATGATCCTTTATTGTAACAGGGAAAGGTGGTTTCTCAATATAAGCGGTAGGAAAAATAGGATCGACATTATAAGTGATAGTCTTTTCTTCAACTTTAATAGGTTCAACTACTTTTACTTCAATGGGGGGATAATATTTAAACCACTTCTCCTTAGGGAGATCAACATGAGTAGCAAATGATTCACAGAAAGAAGCTACTATCTCAGAGTCAAGTCCATATTTAGTGCTAAATTCATGAAAAATATCGGTATCCATAAAATATTTAACACAATCAAACTTAGGTGTTATACGTGAATCCTTACCTTCGTCGAGTTCCCAATCTTAAGAGTTGCATTTAATTATTTCCAATAAATCCCATATGAATTCAATAGTCTTCATCATAAAAGAACCAGTACAAGAAGTATCGAGCATGGAGCGATTATTGAGAGAAAGTCGAGCATAAAAATTTTGAATAATAATTTCTCTTGAGAGCTCATGATTGGGGCATGAATATAACATTGACTTAAGCCTCCCCCAAGATTGAGCGATACTTTCTCTTTCACGAGGCCAAAAATTATATATATAATTACGATCACGATGAACCAGATGCATAGGATAAAACTTCTGATGAAATTCCAATGTCAATCGGTTGTAGTTCCATGATCCAATATCATCACATAGCCTAAACCATGTCAATGCCTTTCCCTTCAAATATAAAGGGAAGACCTTCTTCTTGATAACATCCTCGGGCATACCTGCAAGCTTATACAATCCACAAACTTCATCCACATAGAGTAGGTGCATATCGGGATGTAATGTTCCATCTCTTGTAAAAGGATTAGCTAGCAGTTTCTCTATCATACTCGAAGGAATTTCAAAGTAAACATTTTCAGTAGGTTCAGTAGGTTGAGGAGAAACTCTTTGCCCTACTGGTCGGGGTGAAGATACCCCAAACAAGACCCTCAAAGGATTATTTTCCATCGCAACAAGTGATAGTAAATTTCAGCACACTATATAAATTTTTCCTTACCAAATTCCACCAACCAAAGGCGCTTCACTCCCCGGCAATGGCACCAGAAAAGAGTCTTGATGACCCCCAAGTATAGGGGATATATCGTAGTCCTTTCGATAAGTAAGAGTGTCGAACCCAACAAGGAGCATAAGGAAATGACAGCGGTTTTCAGTAAGGTATTCTCTGCAAGCACTGAAATTATTGGTAAGAGATAGTTTTGTGATAAGGTAATTCGTAACGGGTAACAAGTAACAAAAGTAAAAAAGGTGCAGCAAGGTGGCCCAATCCTTTTTGTAGCGAAGGACAAGCCTGGAAAAACTCTTATATAAAGGAAAACGCTCCCGAGGACACATGGGAATTATCGTCAAGCTAGTTTTCATCATGCTCATATGATTCGCGTTCGTTACGTTGATAATTTAATATGTGGGTGGACCGGAGCTTGGGTACTGCCCTTACTTGGACAAGCATCCCACTTATGATTAACCCCTCTCACAAGTGTCCGCAACTACGAAAGAAGAATTAAGGTAAACCTAACCATAGCATGAAACATGAGGATCCAAATCAGCCCCTTACGAAGCAACGCATAAACTAGGGTTTAAGCTTTTGTCACTCTAGCAACCCATCATCTACTTATTACTTCCCAATGCCTTCCCCTAGGCCCAAATAATGGTGAAGTGTCATGTAGTCGACGTTTACATAACACCACCAGAGGAAAGAGAACATACATCTCATCAAAATATCGAACGAATACCAAATTCACATGACTACTTATAACAAGACTTCTCCCATGTCCTCAGGAACAAACATAACTACTCACAAATCATATTCATGTTCATAATCAGAGGGGTATTAATATGCATAAAGGATCTGAACATATGATCTTCCACTGAATAAACCAACTAGCATCAACTACAAGGAGTAATCAACACTAGTTGCAACCCACAGGTACCAATTTGAGGTTTTGAGACGAAGATCGGATACAAGAGATGAACTAGGGTTTGAGAGGAGATGGTGCTGGTGAAGATGTTGATGGAGATTGACCCCCTCCTGATGAGAGGATCGATGATGATGATGATGGTGATGATTTCCCCCTCTCGAGGGATGTTTCCCCGGCAGAACAGCTCCACCGGAGACCTAGATTGGTTCCGCCAAGGTTCCGCCTCGAGACGGCGGTGCTTCGTCTCGAAAGCTTCCTCCTTATTTTTTCTGGGCAAAAGACACCTTATACCAGAAGATGGGCATTGGGGGACTTCCAGGTGGCCCACGAGGCAGGGGGGCGCGCCCAGGGGGGTAGGGCGCGCCCTCCACCCTTGTGGATAGCGGGTGGCCCCCCTCTGGTGCTTTCTTTGCCCAATATTTTTAATTTATTCCAAAGCTTACTTTCGTGGAGTTTCAGGACTTCTGGAGTTGTGCAGAACAGGTCTCTAGTATTTGCTCCTTTTCCAGCCCAGAATTCCAGCTGCCGGCATTCTCCCTCTTCATGTAAACCTTGTAAAATAAGAGAGAAAAGGCATAAGTATCACTACTGCAGGATGCTGCTAACGCGACACTATGATCAAAGACCCTTCGACGAAATTGTGTGCGATGACATAATCACAAACGGTGGTGTAAAATAGCCGTCAAAAAAGGTGCAAAACGTTTGCGATGGAGGATGCATCAAACACGGTTCAGATTTTAGTTGTGTGTGCGATGCAGGGCATAAGGTTCAGCTCAATTAACTGTTTGCGATGAGGAGGAACAAAAGAAATGGGCAGCCAGATGAAGGTGTGTGCGATGTACATCATACGTTCACTCGGATGAACTGTTTGTGATTAGACAACACAAAAGAAACGGTCAGCCCGCACAAGGTGTGTGCGATGTACGGCATACAGTTCACTCGGATGAACTGTTTGTGATTAGGCAAGAGAACAAAAACGGTTCAATATAACAAGATGTGTGTGATACGCGGCAAACAGGTCTGTAATCAGAAATGTGTGCGAAGACCGATAATAACGTAGACGATTGCTTCTAATAAGACGTATGTGATATGCTCTGTCTACACAACATCTGTTGGCCATTGTGGGACGGGCGGTCAACCGGATACGCCATAAGGATGTGAAGAGGCATTCCTATCAGCAAGGACTAGTTGTTCCACCAGTAGCTCATGTAAGAAAACTATCAAGTTAAGTGTGCTCAGGCTGGAGCGGGCATCGGATGGGTGACTGGATGGGAAGTTGTGTCGATGTTAAATTAGGTGATAGGATGGGTCATTTCGGTCAAATGACCGAAATGCCCCATTCCCTCAGCTAATTTAACCTCGAGGTCCTTGTTTTTTTATTTTTTTATTTTTTAACACATGTTAAAGAAGGTCTACCGCATTAGTTTATGACAATGTACGATACGTGGCGTACAGTTGATCCATCCGACCTATTTGTGATGGAATAGGCCGTGTGTGTTGTGGGCAAACGCTTGCGAGTATTCAACAATTTGGGATTGATGAATTCATCACCGACGGGTTCCCTAGTGTGGTCCGTGTTCATCTGATCATCATCTACTTCTTGTGCTAGCTCGATGCTAAGTTTCCATTAATTGATGGCGTTTTATGAACACACCACCGTTTCCCGCCATTTCCTCACCTGTTTCCCGCCACCCTGCTATATTGCGCATAGGGGGCGCGCGACGCACGGAGGAGACAAGCGCATCCTGTAGCACATCCACCTTTTCCAAGCATGCCAACCCTCCAAAGCGCCGCCTCTGCCATCAACCTCGTCGACGAGGAAAACGAGCAGGCGCCACAGCCCGTCGAGGCCGAGGCTCTCCCTGACAAAGCGATGGACGATGTCGTGATGCGCGTCATCGCCAGGGTTGAGCAGACCTTTGGCGCATGGCGCTTGAGCGTCGCGGATCAAGATAGGCATGTCAGCGCCGACAGGCTGTAGCTCGCCGCACAACATGATCGATGGCGCGCCGCAGAGCAAGCTAGGCGCGTCCGTGCCGATAGGCTGCGGCTCGCCGCACGGCGAGACCGTTGGAGCGCCACAGAGCGAGAGGCGTGGCGCGCCGCACAGCAAGAGCAGATCCATTGGCGCTTGCCTGCTGTCGACACGGCGTCGCAGCTGGGTACACATCCCGTCAGTACCGCCATTCCTCGCCAGGAGTGAGCAGAGGCCCTCAGCGCCGTACTTGCACCAGAGGTCAGCCACGCCGTACTTGCACCGGACGCCCGCCACGCCATTTGCATGGGTGTCGCCATTCGCCTTTCCCGGGGCCCGCTGGATGCCAACGCGCTGGTCCGTAGGCTCGACCGCCTCGTTGGCCCAGGTGTCCACCTGGGCGCAGTAGAGAAACATGGCCATCGCATCCTCGAGCTGGTGATCTCCGATGAAATAGCCAACTTGGAGCTCGAGATCGCACTCCAGATGTACCGCGAGCGTGTCAACCGCTTGGACGAACGCCTACATGAGTTCAGGCAGAGCCAAGAGCTACCCTAGGCAAGGGCTGCTGGTCATGGTCTCATGGACGCGTTTTATTTTGAAAAGTCGTTTGGACGTGGATAGCTATGTATTCACAGCAATCATAGTATTGCTCTATTTATTGCTCTGTTTCAATGTGTGTACTCTGTTTTCCATTCTTATATGTTCTGTTTCAATGTGTGTATATACGCTTTCCATTCTGTATATCTGGATGATAACAGCTAGATTCAAATTAGTATACAAAAACAGATAGAAAATGGAATTCATAATATATATATATTATTCATTAGATCATCACAGAATAAATATATATATATATATATAATATCATCGCATATACGTGATGATACTTAACTACTAGGTACAATGCATAAAATTGAAAACGAACAATACTAAAACTAATAATCCCTCCTGGGGCCAGTATTCCGGCAGCCCCTCGCCAGCAGCTCCCTGGTGCGCGGCGTCTTCCCAGTGCGGAGGTAGTACTCCGACTCCTCCGCCTCGCAGCGCTTGACGTACCGATCTGCCTCTTGCTGGCGGACGCGCGCGACCGATCTTGCCATTTCGTTGGGCGCCCACCGGAGCTACTCGTCAATGGCACGCTGGAGCTTATCAGCCCACCTCCACGCACGGACGAGGCGCCCATCGCCTATGACCTTCCTCGTGAAGTACCCGTCTTCGTACACCTCCTCGGCACTACGACGCGCCCGCCCCCAAAGCTCCGCCGCCTCCTTTTTCCAAGGGGCATCACGGACTTCATAGGCCGCCTGGTACCTGGCTTCCTCCTCCGTCATCTCCTTCTTGAACGCCACTTGCCTAGCTTTCTTAGCCGGCAGCAGCGACTTCCACAGACGAAGATTGTACTGGCCCCAAAACCAATCCAAAGTTGGAGGGTCCGGCGCAACCTCGTCAGGCGGCGCATAGGGGTCCTTTTGGCTGCTAATCGAGTGAGCGTCCTCGGGGGGCAGCGACTCCTCGTCGGCGCGTGGGCAGACCGGCGGCGCCATGGCAGAGATTTGAGAGAGAGAGAGGGCGAGCGAGGGGAGGATGTAGATGAGAATGCAGGCGGGACGACGTGAGCAAGGTAGTATTTATTGGTGGCCGGGATCTAGATCGACGGGGACAGTACACACGCCGGTCGCCGGAATTTACGAGTACTAAAGTTTGAATTACACACAATTCCCGCAGCAAATGCGTGTGTGAACATAATAGCTGACGGTTTCCAATACAGAGCCGTGTCTGATTAATGATCCCTGCCAATCACCTACAAAACCTCGAGCCGCGAGATAGAGTGCCAATCTTGTGGGGGCGGTTGTCTTGCCAGATATTTACATTTTCTTTTTGAACACCAGATATTTACATCTGATGATTTTTTAACTCGCACACAAGTACACAAAAATATGATTTTTCAAACCGTTTTGGTTAGGCGTTGCATGTAGATGTAGTTCTAATTTGAATTACGGTCATTAAATGGTTAGAAAATAACTTAAATGTCTTTAAAAGGTCAAATGACCCCTGAAAATTTCCAAATTTTCACATGACAGTTGTATTAGTGCACGTTAAACGTAGGAAAAAAATTGAAGGCCGTAAGTGGAAGCTATCTCCCGTCCGTCAGCAAACATGCATTGTTCCCTCTCAGAACCATGAACCTTCTAGTGAGTTGCTCCGGTTTGTGAGGGGTGTGTGTCCAAACTTTCGTCAAACAGGCCAATTTTTTACCACATCATCTTGGTGGCATGACATTAAATCAAGCAAGGTTTCATGTTTTTCTGATCATTTTTTATTTTTTTTGGAATTAAAATGCCATGGCACGAACTCCATGCATGTGCCCATGCCTTGACACCAATATGTTTGAAAATTCCTTCTAATTTACTGCACATGGAATTAATTCGCACACAAGTACACAAAAATATGATTTTTCAAACCGTTTTGGTTAGGCGTTGCATGTAGATGTAGTTCAAATTTGAATTACGGTCATTAAATGGTTAGAAAATCACTAAAATGTCTTTAGAAGGTCAAATGATCCCTAAAATTTACCAAATTTTCACATGACAGTTGCACGTTAAACGTAGGAAAAAAATGAAGGCCGTAAGAGGAAGCTATGTCCCGTTCGTCATCAAACATGCATTGTTCCCTCTCGGAACCACGAACCTTCTAGCGAGTTGCTCCGGTTTGTGAGCGGCGTGTGTCCAAACGTTCGTCAAACATGCCAATTTCTTTACCACATCATCTTGGTGGCATGACATTACATCAACCAAGGTTTCATGTGTTTCTGATCATGTTTCTTTTTTTTTTGAATTAAAATGCCATGTCACTCCATGCATACGTATGCTTGTGTCCATGTCGTGAGACCAATATGTTTGAAAATTCCTTCTAATTTACTGCACATGGAATTAACTCGCACACAAGTACACATATATGATTTTTCAAACCGTTTTGGATAGGCGTTGCATGTAGATGTAGTTCAAATTTGAATTACGGTCATTAAGTGGTTATAAAATCACTTAAATGTCTTTAAAAGGTCAAATGACCCCTAGAATTTTCCAACATTTCACATTACAGTTGTAGTAGTGCACGTTAGATGTAGACAAAAATTGAAGGCCGTAAGAGGAAGCTATCTCCCGTTCGTCATCAAACATGTATTGTTCCCTCTCGGAACCACGAACCTTCTAGCGAGTTGCTCCGGTTTGTGAGGGGTGTGTGTCCAAACTTTCGTCAAACATGCCAATTTCTTTACCACATCATCTTGGTGGCATGACACTAAATCAAGCAAGGTTTCATGTTTTTTTGATCATTTTTTAAATTTTTGGAATGAAAATGCCATGGCATGCACTCCATGCATGTGCCCATGCCCTGACACCAATATGTTTGAAAATTCCTTCTAATTTACTGCACATGGAATTAACTCGCACACAAGTACACAAAAAATATGATTTTTTCAAACCGTTATGGTTAGGCGTTGCATGTAGATGTAGTTCAAATTTGAATTACGGTCATTAAATGGTTGGAAAATCACTTAAATGTCTTTAAAAGGTCAAATGACCCCTGAAATTTACCAAATTTTCACATGACAGTTGTATTAGTGCACGTTAAACGTAGGAAAAAATTTGAAGGCCGTAATAGGAAGCTATCTCCCGTTCATCATCAAACATGCATTGTTCCCTCTCGGAACCATGAACCTTCTAGCGAGTTGCTCCGGTTTGTGAGGGGTGTGTGTCCAAACGTTCGTCAAAAATGCCAATTACTTTACCACATCATCTTGGTGGCATGACATTACATCAACCAAGGTTTCATGTGTTTCTGATCATTTTTTCTATTTTTTGAATTAAAATGCCATGTCACTCCATGCATACGTATGCATGTGTCCATGTCGTGAGACCAATATGTTTGAAAATTCCTTCTAATTTACTGCACATGGAATTAACTCGCACACAAGTACACAGATATGATATTTCAAACCGTTTTGGTTAGGCGTTGCATGTAGATGTAGTTCAAATTTGAATTACGGTCATTAAATGGTTAGAAAATCACTTAAATGTCTTTAAAAGGTCAAATGACCCCTATAATTTTCCAAAATTTCACATTACAGTTGTAGTAGTGCACGTTAGACGTAGAAAAAATTTGAAGCCCGTAAGAGGAAGCTATCTCCCGTTCGTCATCAAACATGCATTGTTCCCTATCGGAACCACGAACCTTGTAGCGAGTTGCTCTGGTTTGTGAGGGGTGTGTGTCCAAACTTACGTCAAACATGCCAATTTCTTTACCACATCATCTTGGTGGCATGATATTACATCAACCAAGGTTTCATGTGTTTCTGATTTTTTTGGCATTAAAATGCCATGCCACTCCATGCATACGTATTCATGCATATGTGTCCATGTCGTGATACAAATATGTTTGAAAATTCCTTCTAGTTTACTGCACATGTAATTAACTCGCACACAAGTACACAAATATGATTTTTCAAACCGTTTTGGTTAGGCGTTGCATGTAGATGTAGTTCAAATTTTAATTACGGTCACTAAATGGCTAGAAAATCACTTAAATGTCTTTAAAAGGTAAAATGACCCCTAGAATTTTTAAAAAATTCACATTACAGTTGTAGTAGTGCATGTTAGACGTAGAAAAAAAATTGAAGGCCGTAAGAGGAAGCTATCTCCCGTTTGTCATCAAACATGCATTGTTCCCTCTCGGCGTCATGAGCCTTCTAGTGAGTTGCTCCAGTTTGTGAGGGGTGTGTGTCCAAACTTTGGTCAAACATGCCAATTTTTTTACCACATCATCTTGGTGGCATGACATTACATCAACCAAGGTTTCATGTGTTTCTCATTTTTTTAATTATTTGGAATTAAAATGCCATGTCACTCCATGCTTAATTGTGTCATAGCCGTTAGACCAATATGTTTGAAAATTCCTTCCAATTTACTGCACATGGAATTAAATCGCACACAAGTACACGAAATATGATTTTTCAAACCATTATGGTTAGCTGTTGCATGTACATGTAGTTCAAATTTCAATTACGGTCATTGAATGCCTAGAAAATCACTTAAATGTCTTAGAAGGTCAAATGACCCCTGAAATTTTCCAAAATTTGACATGACTGTTGTATTAGTACTAGAAAATTTCTCGTTCATTTAAAACACTATCCGTTGGCACTTTATTCCAAATTCGTCTTTCACAGCTAATAAAAATATCTACAACATCACACACAGTTGTTTTCCAGGAACCGTTTGTGATGAAAATATCTGGGTCTATTTAAGTCTCCTCCTTAAGCTTCGCCGGCTCGTCTGCTCTAGTGCCGGCAACCCCCGAATCCACGAATCCCGATCCCCATTCCCGCACCCCTTCTTGCAAAGATGACGCCGTGGAAATGCTTCGTGAAGGCCCGTACGATGGCCGCGTCCCCCCGAGCACCGCCGCCTGCGCCGAGGGCGCGACTGTCTACGCCGAGAGTGCCGCCGCATCCGCATTGAGCGCGGCCGATTCCGCCGAGAGGGCGTCTGCGGCAGCTGACAGGGCAGCTCTAGCAGCGGAGACGGCTGCAGCTGCTACTGCAATGGCGGCTTCAAACGCCGAGAGCGCTCGAGCTGCCATCCGTGCCACTGATGTCGCCCTGGCCCGGGTCGACGCCATCCACGCCAAGATCGAGGATGCACACGCCAAGACATTCCAAGCCACCTCGGACTCCAGCATGCAACCCACGTCTGAAAAGGCGGCGGTGGCCATGGAGCACCTGCTTCCTCATGAGGTCGCCGAGCGGGAGCTGGAGATGCAGGAAGCGGCGGAGATCGAGGAGCGCCGGGAGGAGGAGTTGCGCCTAGCCGAGGTCGAGTGTGACGCCCCCGATTTGACCGTACACTAATCATGCACGCAAATGTGTACCATCAAGATCAGGGACTCGCGGGAAGATATCACAACACAACTCTACAACATAAATAAGTCATACAAGCATCAAAATAGAAGCCAGGGGCCTCGAGGGCTCGAATACAAGTGCTCGATCATAGACGAGTCAGCGGAAGCAACAATATCTGAGCACATACATAAGTTAAACAAGTTTGCCTTAAGAAGGCTAGCAAAAAATAGCAACGATCGAAAAGGCAAGGCCTCCTGCCTGGGACCTCCTAACTACTACTCGAAGCCGAACTCCGCGTAGAATCATCCTCGGGATCTCTAGCTCCTGGACTCCAGCATCTGGTTGCTACAATCCGGTATAGAAAGGGGAAAAGAGGGAGAAAAGCAACCGTGAGTACTCATCCAAAGTACTCGCAAGCAAGGAGCTACACTACATATGCATGGGTATATGTGTAAAGGGCCATATCAGTGGACTGAACTGCAGAATGCCAGAATAAGAGGGGGACAGCTAATCCTGTCGAAGACTATGCTTCTGGCCACCTACATCTTGCAGCATGTAGAAGAGAGTAGATGGTAAGTTCACCAAGTAGCATCGCATAGTATAATCCTACCCGGCGATCCCCTCCTCGTCGCCCTGTTAGAGAGCGATCACCGGGTTATATCTGGCACTTGGAAGGGTGTGTTTTATTAAGTATCCGGTTCTAGTTGTCATAAGGTCAAGGTACAACTCCGGGTCATCCTTTTACCGAGGGACACGGCTATTCGAATAGATAAACTTCCCTGCAGGGGTGCACCACATAACCCAACACGCTCGCTCCCATTTGGCCGGACACACTTTTCTGGGTCATGCCCGACCTCGGAAGATCAACACGTCGCAGCCCCACCTAGGCACAACAGAGAGGTCAGCACGTCGGTCTAAATCCTATGGCGCAGGGGTCTGGGCCCATCGCCCATTGCACACCTGCATGTTGCGAACGCGGCCGAAAGCAGACCTAGCCTAGTAGGCATTCCAGTCCAATCCGGCGCGCGCCACTCAGTCGCTGACGTCACGAAGGCTTTGGCTGATACCACGACGTCGAGTGCCCATAACTGTTCCCGCGTAGTTGGTTAGTGCGTATAGACCAAATGGCTAGACTCAGATCAAATACCAAGATCTCGTTAAGCGTGTTAAGTATCCGCGAACGCCGACCAGTGCCAGGCCCACCTCTCTCCTAGGTGGTCTCAACCTGCCCTGTCGCTCCGCCATAAAGTAACAGTCGGGGGTCGTCAGGAACCCAGGCCCACCTCTACCGGGATGGAGCCACCTTTCCTTTCAGCCCCCTCATCAGAATCACTTGCGGGTTCTCAACGAGCCGACCCGACTTTAGTCACCACATGTGTCACGTATATAAAGTATATAGTATATACCCGTGATCACCTCCCGAAGTGATCACAGCCCAGTAGTATAGCATGGCAGACGGACAAGAGTGTAGGGCCACTGATGGAACACTAGCATCCTATACTAAGCAGTAGGATAGCAGGTAAGGGTAACAACTGTAGCAACAATGATAGTCTATGCAACAGAATAGGATTAACCAAAAGCAGTAACATGCTACACTACTCTAATGCAAGTAGTAGAGAGTAGAGTAGGCGATATCTGGTGATCAAGGGGGGGGGCTTGCCTGATTGCTCTGGCAAGAAGGAGGGGTCGTCAACAGCGTAGTCGGTCGGGGCACCAGCAGCGGCGTCGGTCTCGTAGTCTACCGGAGAAGAGGGGGAAGAAACAATAAATATAATGCAAACATAAGCATGACGATGGAAGACATGTCAATGCGCGGTGCTAGGTTTGCCCTAACATGGTAGGAGGTGGTACTGGGAAAGGGGGGAAACATCCGGGAATGTATTCCCGGTGTTTCGCGTTTTCGGACAGATGAACCGGAGGGGTAAATTTGCGTGTTTTCTATGCTAGGGATGCGTGGCGGACGAACGGGCCGCGTGACCGGATTCGTCTCGTCATTCTAAGCAACTTTCATGTATAAAGTATTTTCATCCAAGCTACGGTTTATTTTATATGAATTTTAAAAGAATTAAATTAATTTTAGCATTTATTTAATTAATTTAATACAACATTATCCAGAATAGTGCATGCTGAGATGAGCATGACGTCAGCATGACGTCAGCTGTCAACAGGGGAGTTGACTGGTCAACTGACGTGTGGGTCCCGTTTGTCATTGACTGTTTAGTCTAATTAGGGTTTAACTAATCTAATTACTATTTAATTAATCTAACTAGTTAATTAGATTAATTAAATAGGATTAATTATCTTAATTAACTAATTAATTATTTAATTATTTTAACTACTATTTGTTTATTTTTTATATTCTTTTTTTATCGTTCTGGGGGGTGGGGCCCCCTTGTCATTGGCCCATAGGGGCATAGCGGGCTAACGGGCGCGGTTGCTGGGGCGGAGCCCCGTGAGCGTGCGGGCGCGCGGGCGCCGATTGGGCGAGCCCGGGCGCAGGACGATGGGGCACCGCGGGGGCGAGCACCGGCAGCGGGCGAGCAAGGGCCGGCGGCAGCGGGCGCGCGAGCGCAAGGCGGCCGCGGAGTGCGGGCAGGGGAGCCCGGGGGTGCGGCGGCGCGGGGCAGGATGCGCCCAGGGCGGCGACGCATGTTGGGGGCGGTATGGATCGACGGAGAGGAGGGGCGAGGAGGCAACGACGACGGCAGGCGACGGCGATCCAGATCGCGGAAGAGGGGGAGGCGCAGGAGGAAGATGAGGCAGCGGCGGCGTGGTTGCGCCGGCGATGGGCGCCGGGGTCGAGGTCGCGAGGCGGCGCGGGATCGGGTCCCTCCCATCGATCCATAACAGGCGAGTGGGGAGGAGAGGAGAGAGGGGAGTGGGCGTCGTGCCGGGGGGGAGTGGGCGAGTGGGGCTAGGATTTCCGGCGCCTAGGGGGGAAGTAGAGGGCGCCGCTGGGCCGGTTGGGCTGTTTTGGCCCAGGTGGCCGGGGAGGCCTTTCCTCTTCTTCTTCCTTTTTTAAAGACTTTTCTGTTTTCTTATTTTATTTCTTTACTGTTTCCATCTAAACTTCCTTTTATTTTAGTTTTATAAAATGCCAAATGAGCACCTAAATTGGTATTACTAATTAGTCCACTGCCACAATTATTTTGGCACATTATTAAATTAGTTATATTATTATAACTTTATAAAAGGCATTAAATTAATTATTTTTGCTACTATTTTAATTACTTTAGAGCCCTAAAACATTTTATCAAAGTTTGGTCTCTCCACCAATATATCCTATGAATTGTTTGCCACAATAAGAACATTTTAGTTTTTATGTTTGAAAACATTTACTGTTTGCCTATATTTTAAATTTGAATTTGAATCGTTTTGAACTAACGCGAGTTTATCAACAGTAACCGTGGTGACGTGGCATCTTTAACAGAGGTTTACTATAGCCTAATTATCCGGGCATTACAATTCTCCTCCACTACAAGAAATCTCGTCCCGAGATTTAAGGGGTAGAGCAAGGGGGAAGATTTGGTTACGACATCCTAATGGATCTTCTCATTCATTTTTGCTCTCCCTGAAGTAGTTGACCCGCTTCGTTGATGTCCTTATTTCTCTGCTTCAAGTCACCATGATCAAGTCGTCATCCTTTCTTCGGGATCTCCATCGTACTTACGATAGAGTAAGGGGGTATTCTGGAAGAACGGACCTCTGCAAGGTTGACTATCTGGTCAATATCATCGGGGAAGGTGGCGGAAAGTAACTCTTGAACTAAAACTTAAGAAAATATCGAGAGCAAAGTAAGGAGGTATCATGGGAAGTTTCGAGCGGGCATGCAATCGTTCGTTGCCTGAAACGAAATGTGATAGGGGTTCAGAGCAAATGGGAAAGTATTGCGTCTGGTACCAGAATAGATCACTAGGCAGGTGGCCCGTGAATCACATACGAAGTCAAGCTCGAGGAATAACTTCGACAACAGGGTGTATAGGAGAGTCAGGTTTCGATCCTGTGGAACTGTGGGTTATGGGCCCACCATGTGGGTTAAAAGTAGGAAGGGCGGTGACATCTTGCACGATCATGATAGCAAGGCATGTCAGAGGGTAGCCTGTCAGTTATATGTCAGCAACATCGTCGGTACTAAGGGCAAGGGACGAAGAGAACCATTTTCCTGCTCGTTGAAACGAGGCGGACCAATAGGCAAAGTTCTCGTCCATCGGTGGTTACCGGAATGTCACCAACAATAGTAACAGGGTCTTACTGACAGAGTTGTACACCGAGGTGTTTGCACAAGCAGGGAATTAATACTGCTTAGATCATAATGATCACCAGAACGTTAAACCAACCAATGGAAAGGAAAATATGATTATCAGATTAAACAGAACAATGGAAAGGAAAATGTGTTTACACATATTTCAGGGGTATATCCTTCCCAAGGACAATGGTTAGAAGAGAACCATTTAGGTTAGGGAAGAGGAAGTTCATGACATTACCCAAACAACAGTGTTTGAATAATTGATAATGAAAATTTAGCATTGTGCTTCAAATGTTTTTATTGAAGATCGGAGTACCACAGACATGCTTCGAGACAGCATTGACATGGTCACTAGGTAAGATCAGGCTATGGATACACAAAGGATCCATCAGGAACAACTTATAGAGTAAGTCTTACAATTTCCTCATGGAAGAATAGCTAACCTTGCTAAAAAGGAATCTATAACAATAGGGCCTCTAGGCATGATATCACCCTACTGGGTTATATAAAGACCAATGCTATGACTCTTGGAAAAATGCTCCAACCATCATATCTGACCGAGATTCAGATCTGATTGGTGTCAGGATACCTCAGACTCGGGATGCCTGAGAAGAAAAGGTGCAAAACAAATTGACGAGGCGACATTGCAAGATTCTCGGGAAAATTACTACGAAAGCAGGATCCGAAACAAAAGCTCATCATTAAACCAATGAAGGGAAAAGCTGGTAGCTGATGAACTCAACGACAATTCATCGAGACTTCCAAAAGATGGGTTTCCACAATTATGTGAACAAGGAGATAACATTAGTCAGTTCAAATGATATAATGATGTATGCTCGAGGAAAACATACACAGTTAAACATTTGTTGAAAGGTGCACCCAAAATATGGGCTTAAGTAGCATGATCAATGTTAGAATGGTGGTTCGATAACCAATGGTCTAAGAATGAAATATTGACCATTAACTTCGAAGCAATAGGGTTGCTAGAAGTTTTGAAGTCGCACATCATAGTTAGATTGTCGGTTTTCCGGTTAGAAATAACACGGAGACCAAGGAATGAACGGATATGGCAAAAGGTACCACCTGTATCAAGAATTCTTAAGAGGTGGTGCAATCCTCACAACATCCTTGACATAAAAGACAGTAATACTTCAAGGTAGAACATAACATAATTCGGATAACAAGGAACTCAAGGTATAACACAAAACAAGAACAAGTTTTGTGTTGGAGGGAATGCAAGAATGTTGTCGATGTTAATACCAATCACCGAGGGGAAAGGATGGTATTTCTCATCAAGAATTCGATAGATATCTTGGAAGACCACAGAATGTTGTTGATGATCCTGACACATTTGTCAAGAGGTTTCGAGAACATGTAACTGATCGGCGATGACATCAAGTCAACGGAATGATGAAGTAAAAAGGTTATTGGAATCATGGGTACGACACAAACTCGAAATCAAGCTTGATGTTCAAGGACAAACGATATAACGAGGAAGATCGATTGTAAGATTAGCTCACCGTCGAAATTTGTGCTCCGGGAAGGACCAAGTAGCACAGTTAAAATTTAGCACGATAAAGATATAGCCGATCAGGCTTGGGATGACTTGAAGGTTTATTAAACTCGTAAGTAAAGAAGATTACTAAGAGTTGTTCAATCGCGATGCGGACTCGGTTCAGTTATCGGCGTCTTTGAGTGTTTAGTAACTCAGAGCCCGTGAAAAATTGGAATCAGTGAGAATGTAGTACTTGATGAAGAGCTCATAAGAAGTTATGTTGTTCCGTGATAATCTCGAGATACCAGAGTGTAATACTCGACGATAGATCAAAGTAAAGGTTGGACTGGGGTATTGATCCGCAGAAGAAATACTTAAGCTTGCCCGAGAAATGGGATCAAAGAAGAACAATATGGTCGAATGTATAGCTGCAAGGGATCCAATTTAATGACACCGAAAGAGTTACCAAAATGATTAAATATTTTGCAAGAAGCTTCCGTGATAAGTTCCGCATCGGGTCCATGGGCATGAACACAAAGGTTCAAGGTCGACTCCCACTTCTTCAATGCAAAACCTTTCATTCACTTCTCGCTTTCGAAGAAGTTGTATCATTGAAATTTTATATGGCAAAATACCAGAAGTGTTGAGGATATAAACCTTAGAGTCACCCGCCAGGAGGGGCCGGGTTACTCATAATGGTCATCACCTGAAGCCCGGCGCCAAGCTTGAAGACGGTGGGCCAAAGATGGGCTTAAAACCCGGAGATGGCTTAAGGCCCGTAGTTACAACCGTCATTATGGTAGAACTTGTAGTGTAAGGCAAGAATAGTTGAGAGTCCGAGCCGGACACTCTTATGAGCCGGCCGGGACTCTGAGAGCTGCTGGGCGTTAACCTCTCTATATAAAGGGACGACCCGGCGGCGGTTTAGGGGCAAGAAAGATCCCGTCGAGAGCCAGGCATAGCAGTTAAGCTCGCTGGTCATCGAAACCCTAATTAATACCACCTCAACTGGACGTAGGCTTTTACCTTCACCGTAAGGGGCCGAACCAGTATAACCCTCGCATTTCTTGTCCCGTTTAACCCCTTCAAGATTCCTAGCTGCGATGGCTCCACGACTAAGTCCTAGCTCGAGGACATCTGCCGTGACAATTCCACGACAGTTGGCGCCCACCGTGGGGCCAGCGCACGGTGGATTTGAGTTCTTGAAGGGCAGCTTCGAAGGGCTCAAGGGATACGCTGTGGGCCGGATGACCAAGAGTCGTCGCGGCAAGCTCTACATCGACGATGCAAACTGGGGGCCCGACGCCGGCTCAATTGAGTATGGGTACCGGGTCCCCTTCGGCGGAATTCATGTCTTCATTGGCAAGATTGGCGAGCCGGGCCCTGAGCCAGATCTCTGCGCCAATCTCATCGAGACGGCTCAGCGCACACGACCAGCCCGGGCCCCACCTGCCTTGAAGCATGCTTTTGTGGGATGTATCCATGAAGGACTCTCTGTAGGGTCTGGATCTGGTGATGAGACGGCCGCTGGCTCTGACGGCGAGTCGTCCACAGATGAGTCAAACTCATTGTATCAACATCAAGATGGCAGGCTCATGGGTTGTTCTGATGGTGACAGTATTCCGGACCCGTTTGAACCGCCGAGCCGGGTTGGAATCTTCATGGCCGGTGCACAGCCTGTTCAGAACCCTGCTGCTGGGGCGGGAAACCCGGTGCCCTCACTGGCTCAGGTGCTGATGGATCTCACGGACAAGATGACGGCCCTGTTGACTGCCGCGGTTGACCCGGCGGATCAAGCTCAGGATGACGCGGAGGTGGCGCAGTTAAAGTTAGATCTAGTGAAAGCCAAGGAGGATCTGGCAGCGGAAGGGATCAGGATGGCTGCGGAGAGGGCGGCTCTCGACGCCCAAACTCAGTTGATTCAGGCGCAGTCCTTCCGGCTCACGATGGATCAGAACGCGTCCAATGAGGTCATGAGAAGGAGGTATCAAAAGGCCCAATCTCGACTCCCTCCGGTCTACGATCCTCGAAACCTCTTCAACACGCCAGGTGCAGGGTCTAGTAACCCGCCAGGGATCATAGTGCCTGGGTCTGGAACCCCTGTTCAGCCACAAGTAATGGGGCTCCCCGGGTGAACCCTGCCCCGCCTCAGTATGTGCCAATACCACCGGGTCATTATGCTAACCCGCTGGAGAACATGGTCGCCGCACCAGCACGGCTGGCGGCTCTCCCAATTGACGGCGACTCTCCAACGGCTATTGAAACCCGCCGGGTCAGAGAACTCCTTCAGACAGCGCTGGCGCAGCAAGAGGCGTACTCTTACAGCCGGGACAGGATCCACTCGACCCCTCGCCTAGGCCGGAGCCCAAGTTATAGCAGACACATGGTCTCAGCGACCGGCTCAAGTAATGTCCGACGCCATGACCCGCCCCCTGGCCATGGCCCGGCTCATAACGGAGCCTTTCACGGAGCAGACCAAGACAGAGCGCGGCAAGAGGCGGAGCAAGTGTCAGGACCCCGATTCCAAGTCACACCGATCTAGCCTGTAACACCTCATATAACATTGCGGCCACACGCACGGTACTCCCACGGGTGTCGCCTTACCATGGCCCGGGACCGTTTGCGCCTTTTGGCTCACGTATATGATAATGTCGCTAGCATCCATATGACAGAGAACCCGGGCCGACATGTCTAGTTGTGAACCCAAAGCGACACTAACGTATGGGGACAGGCATACATGAATCAACATCGAACGTGTCGGTCAGCAGCGTGTGAATCCGGGCTGTAGCACTGGGCTAACAGGACTCCGGGAACCCGGGCTGTAGCAGGCTAGGCGGACTCCGGATGTCACCGCGTGACATTTCCCCGAAGGGACAGACACAGGAACGATATGACTCACATGCCGGCCAGTCAAGTGTCCAGAGCAGTAGTGCTGGGCTAGCAGGACTCCGGTGAACCGGGCTGTAGCGGACTACTATGGCTCAAGGAGGCACTAGACTACATTTCCCCATAAGAGAGGCTGCTAAAGATAAACAGCTAGATTGTCGGATCCCACACATACCAAGCATTTCAAACATACACACAATATGCTCGATATGTGCAAATACAACATGGCATCACAACAAAACTCTACAACTCAAGTACTTTATTTAAAGGGCTCCGGAGAGCCTTACATAACTTGTTCATACAGATAGGGGTCACATGACCCGACACTCAAGTCATACAATCATACAAGCACATGCGGAAGCAAACTGTCTGGGTACAGACACTAGAAAGAAAGAAGGCTTGACGAAGCCTGTCTATCTACATAGGCCCTTCACAAGCCTAGATCACCACCTGGGTGGCGCGTCACTCGTCGTCGTCGAGTTCTACGTAGAACCCGTCAGAAGGGGCGGTGTTGTCGTCTGAAAACAGTAATTAAGGCAACATGAGTACAAAGGTACTCAGCAAGTCTTACAACAGATCCTACTATACATGCTCATTCTCAAGAAGGTAGTGGGGTTATTGCAGCAAGCCAGCTTTGACTCTTGGCTAAGCTATCCTACGATACACCACTTGTGAAATAGTTTTCGCACACGAGTCCACTAATCACCATCTCAATACTCCACCGTGGATCCTCCCTCGTCATCCAACGAGAGGGCCATCCGCGGTACTCACACTTATCTTGAGGCTTTTAGTAGTATCCATTTACTTGTCTATGAACTGCATAAGCGACCAAGTAGTCCTTTACCGCGGACGCGGCTATTCGAATAGTTTCATACCCTGCAGGGGTGTACTTCGTCACACACGCTCTCACCACTTATCGTCGCTACACGACGTGTACTCGGCAACCTTCAAGCGGAAGCCCAACGTGGGTGTCGGCCACAGCCTACCTAAACACTCGAGTCTCTAGTCTAGGTTTATCGCCTATTTAGGTTCCATCCGCAGGGAGTCCGGCCGAGGTTTCCACATACGGCCCCAAACGATGTGTGCAGGGTTCCCGGACACCAAACGGGCGACTCGGTACACCGTGCCACGAGCCTACCGCATCACAGCCCACCCCTTGGTCAGCGCTGTCCACGGCCTCCAGCTTACTACAAACACCAGAAACTACGTGCAACTCCTGGACAGAGGACAAGGGTGATTAAGAAGCCGAGGGGGTCCATTGGTTTCGGGCCCAATGTGTGGTAGTAGCTGAATCTTAAATCACGCATACAGATCTCAGTTCTTAGGGACGGTCTCAATGAAACAACCCACCATGTACTCCTACATGGCCTCCCATCGATACCTTTACCAAATCGTGTTCAACACTTCACTCTCTTTACCGACACACACACTTTCACTCTAGTTCATCACCCTGATGAGCCAGACCTGACACAACTCTAAGCATAGCAAGCATAGCATTGTAGGAACACAACATGGCTCAATCAACTCCTACACATGCTAGTGGGTTTCATCTAGTTACTGTGGCAATGACAGGTCATGCAAAGGAAAGTGGGTTCAACTACCGCAACACACAGCAGTTTGAATCGCGTTGTCTTAATGCAGTAAACGAGAGCAGAAGCGAGAAGATGGGTTTGTATCGAAATGATCAATGGGTTGCTTGCCTGACGGAGTGGTGGTGGGATACTGCCCTTCAGTTGGATACTCGTGAATATCCTCGGAGGCAGGACCTACCACAATGAACACATCGAAGCACAATCAACACCAAGCAAGTGCAACAATATGATGCATGCATGGGACATGGCAAAATGGATGTATTGGGCTAATGCAACTAAGACCAGATGGGTTTGGACTAATTTGAATCAAAGATTCAAATTCCAAGTTCATAAATGGCCCATATTAGTGCTTTATCTTGTTCTGTATAAAACAGTAGGTTAACTTGCTTAATCATGCATGAAACCAGTACAGATGGATAGAATGGATTTTTCTGATCATTTTTCATATATAAATCTTTTCATTCTGAGCTATAGATTATTTTCTATGATTTTTTGAAGTTTGTGATAATTTCTGGAATTTCCAATATAAGAATAATTCCAGTAAAAGCTTTACTGCGTCAGCCTGACGTCAGTGTGACGTCAGCAGGTCAACGGGGTCGTCCAGGTCAAACCTGACGTGTGGGTCCCCTGTGTCAGTGACACTGTTAGGTGATTAGTTAATTAGGATTAGTTTTAATTCTAACTCAGATTAGTTAGCAGGCGGGCCCCACTCGTCAGTGACCCTCGGGGGGTTGACCTGTGGTCAAACCACGTTGACTCGCCGGCGTTTAGCCGCCGGCAACGTCCAGACGCGGCGGTGGAGTGCGGGATCCCCCTCCGGCGACCAAAAGGACGGCGGAGAGTACCTATGTGTAGCTGGGGGCGAACCGCGTCGACTGGTGGTGGTAGAGGAGCTCGGGGTCGCCGGAATCGACGCCGGCGACGAGCCGGGCGGCTGCCGGGTACGGGCGTAGTCGAAACCGTAGCTAGAGAGCACGGCGAGGGGCAAGCGATGGCGCTACGGGTTCCTGGCGTTGCGGTGGAGCTAATGGCTACGGTGGTGCGGCCGTTAGATGGCCGGAGCCTCGTCGGCGACGAGCTCGTGCGGCGGCGCGTTCGGGTGAGCTTCGTGCGGTGGCTACAGCGCTCGAGAGAGAGAGAGGAGAGGATGGGAAGGTGGCCATGCTCACGGCGGTTGCGACGGAGCAGACGGCGAGGTCGGAGACGAGCTGTAGCAGTGGCGACGGCGGAGGGGATCTCCGACGGTGAGCGGCGAAGGCGAGGTCGGTGACGGAGCTTCGGGGCAAACGAGCGCTCGGGGCTCGGCTTGCTCGAAGGAGTGGGCGACGGCGGTGCTGTAGGACACGGTAGTACGGCGCGAGGTCGACGGTGGGCGCGGCTACTCCGGTGAGGTGGCTGCGGCGGCGTCGGCCATGGTGGGGAGAAGGCGAGGGAGAGGCGATGGGGGAGAATGGCGATGTCCGGGGGCTCGGGGCGCGTCGAGAGAGGTCGGCCAGCTCATCCGCGGCGGGGGCGGCAAGCTGCTGGCGCCGTGGCGAGCTCACGCTCGCCGGCGTCACCTCTCTGCCTGCTCTGGCGAGAGCAGGCAGCTGACTGGCGCGGGCCAGCACAGTGCTGGGCCGCCAGGTGGGCTGCCAGGTAAGTCTTCTGCCTTCTGTTCTTTTCTCTTTTTATTTATTTCTGTACTGTGTTTTGAAATAGTAAAAATACTATTTCATTTGGAAAAATCCTGAAAATATTCTGAGGCACCTTTGAGATTATTCCCAACAGCCTAAAAATACCTTCAAGATTATTTGGGCATTTGAAAATATTTATAGCATTTAAAATGCCCAAATGCAAATACTTATGGCTTGTGCAAAAATCCAAGATGGCCTCCAAAAATATGAAACCATTTTTGGCAGAGGTTTTAGCCAAGACCAAAGGTGGTGAACATTTATGGAGGGCATTTCAGGTTCATTGGAAAAAATTTTAGTAAACCCTAGTTGTTCCAGGGGGGGTGCTGGGGGTTTCTGGCATCCCCATTTCAGGTTTCTGTGAAATGTAGCCATGATGCAACACTCTAATGCATGAACTAACTAGGATGTGACAACTCACCCCCACTCAAAAGAATCTCGTCCCGAGATTTAGGATCCGTTGGGAAGAAGGTGGGGTACTCAAGTCGAAGACGATCCTCCCTTTCCCAAGTAGCTTCTTTCTCGGAATGGTGTGACCATTGAACTTTGAGAAACTTGATGTTTCGGCGTCGAGTGGTACGCTCGGCTTGATCAAGGATTCGAACGGGATACTCCCGATATGTGAGATTATCTTGGAGATCAAGCGTTTCGTGGTCCACTCCACGGATAGGATCCGAGAAGCAACGCCTGAGTTGTGAAACGTGGAAGACGTCATGAACCTTGGAAAGATGCGGAGGTAGTTCCAATTGGTAGGCAACTTCTCCTCGCTTGGCAAGAATGCGAAAGGGTCCAATGTAGCGAGGGGCCAATTTGCCTTTGATACCGAATCGGTGGGTTCCCTTTAAAGGGGTCACCCGAAGGTAAGCCTTCTCGTCAACCTCAAAAGTCATAGCCTTATGTTTGCGATCATAATGGCTCTTTTGGCGAGATTGGGCTGTTTTCAATTTCTCACGAATAATGCGAACCTGCTCTTCTGCTTCCTGAATCATATCCGGGCCGAAGAGTTGTCTTTCCCCGGTTTCTGACCAGTTAAGAGGCGTTCGACATTTCCGTCCATAGAGAACCTCGAAAGGGGCTTTGCCCAAACTAGCTTGGTAACTATTGTTATAAGCGAACTCGGCGAATGGGAGGCATTTCTCCCAATCCATGCCGAAAGAGATGACAGAAGCTCGGAGCATATCCTCCAGAATTTGATTAACTCGTTCTACCTGACCACTTGATTGAGGGTGAAAGGCGGTGCTAAAAGAGAGGCGAGTTCCCATAGCATTTTGGAAACTTTCCCAAAATCGAGAGGTAAAGAGACTTCCACGGTCTGAGTTAATTTCCAATGGAACACCATGCAGAGACACTATTCGGGAGATGTACAAGTCTGCTAGCTGGCTAGCGGTTATACTCTCACGAACAGGTAGGAAGTGGGCTACTTTGGAAAGACGATCGACAACAACGAAGATAGCATTGTTTCCCCTCTTGGTCCTGGGAAACCCAGTAATGAAATCCATACCGATTTTATCCCATTTCCATTCAGGAATAGCCAGAGGCTGAAGGGTGCCAGCAGGCCGTTGATGCTCTGCTTTAACTCGACGGCAGACGTCGCAATTAGCAATGTATTGAGCAATTTCTCTCTTCATCCTAGTCCACCAAAACCTCTGGCGTAGGTCTTGATACATTTTAGTACTACCGGGATGAATGGTGAGAGGAGATTCATGAGCTTCCTTAAGGATCAATCGCCTCAGGTTGCGTACCTTGGGAACCACTAGGCGGTCTCCAAAGAGCACAACACCTTGGTCATCAACGGAGAAACAATCCGCAACTCCTTTCTTGATGTTTCTCTTAATACGGGAGATTCCCGGATCTACCTTCTGAGCTTTAATGATCTGATCCGTAAGGGTAGGTTTCGCCACCAGGGTGGATAGAAATCCTTGAGGAACAATGTGAAGGTTAAGCTTACAGAATTCCTCGTGGAGAAGTGGTTGACTTTGTTGTAACATCAAGTTGTTACAATAGGATTTACGGCTTAGCGCATCAGCCATGACGTTGGCTTTGCCCGGGGTGTAAGTAATTCCTAAGTCGTAGTCTGAGATCAACTCGACCCAACGTCTTTGCCTGAGATTCAAATCCGGTTGGGTGAAGATGTATTTCAGACTCTGGTGGTCTGTGAAAATCTCGCAACGATTACCGAGAAGGTAATGTCGCCATGTTTTGAGTGCATGGACTACGGCTGCAAGCTCTAGATCATGTGTGGGATAATTATCCTCATGTGGACGCAACTGCCGGGAAGCGTAAGGCAATCACATGACGGTCTTGCATGAGTATGCAACCTAGTCCTTGTCGCGAGGCGTCGCAATAGATAACAAAGTCCTTCGAAAAATCTGGTGGTACGAGTACGGGAGCAGATGTCAGGCGTCTTTTCAGTTCCTGAAAGCTGAACTCGCACTATGGGGTCCACTCGAACGTTTTATCTTTCTTGAGGAGTTCGGTTAGAGGTTTAGCAACCTTGGAGAAATTTTCGACGAAGCGGCGGCAGTAGCTCGCTAAGCCAAGGAAACTCCGAACTTGCTTGACCGTTTCAGGTGGAGTCCAGTCAAGGATGGCTTGAACTCGTTCGGGATTGACAGCAATACCCTTACCAGAGATCACGTGGCCTAGATAGGTCACTTCTGGCAACCAAAATTCGCACTTGGAGAATTTGGCATAAAGGCGATGCTCTCTGAGTTTTTCTAACACAAGTCTAAGATGTTCGGCATGCTCTTCCTCGTTCTTCGAGTAGATAAGGGTATCATCGAGGTAAACCACGACGAACTTGTCTAAGTACTCCATGAAGATCGAGTTCATCAAGCGAAAAAGGTGGCTGGAGCATTGGTTAACCCGAAGGACATGACTGTATACTCGTATTGGCCATAACGAGTAACAAAGGCCGTTTTAGGAATGTCCCCGTTCTTCATTTTGATTTGATGGTAGCCCAACCTCAAATCCATTTTAGAGAAGACTGAGGATCCAGCGAGCTGATCATATAGGTCATTGATCCTGGGAAGCGGATACTTGTTCTTGATTGTGACTAGGTTGACGGGTCGGTAATCTACAACCATCCGATCCGTACCATCCTTCTTCTTGACGAAGAGGACGGGGCAAGCCCACGGAGAAGAACTAGGACGGATGAAACCCTTTTTCAAGGACTCATCGAGTTGTTTCTTAAGCTCGGCTAGCTCTAGGGGTGCCATCTTATAGGGTCTTCTGGAGATTGGGACGGTTCCTGGAACAAGGTCTATCACGAACTCAACATCCCTGTCAGGTGGAATACCTGGCAGTTCTTCAGGGAAGACATCCGGAAAGTCACGGACTACCGGCACATCTTCGAGGTCTGGGAGAGGGTTGGCATTTAGTGAGTAGAGCTGACGCTTAGACACTCGGGTCAAAACATTAACTGTCTTGCCCGACGGATGGGTGAGTTGAACAGTCCTAGTAGAGCAATCAATCTTGGCATAATGGGCTGACATCCAGTCCATACCCAAGATGATGTTTATGTCCGAGGACTTGAGAGCTATTAGTGATGCAAGGAAGACCAGTCTGTCAACAAGAATTTCATTTCCATGGCTTATCTTAGAGGTTTGCCACTTAGAACCAGGGGTTTGAATTACCATGGAGGTAGGCATGTCACAGAATGTGGTGTTGTGTAATCGAGCATAGCTCTCAGAGATAAATGAATGAGATGCTCCAGTATCGAAAAGAACAGTTGCCGGATGGCAATTAACAAGGAGCGTACCAAGGACGACGTTGGGATCCTCATGAGTTTCTTCAGCTGATACGTAGTTGACATGGCCACGTGCAGTGGTGGCTGGCTTGGCGTAGTAAGTCTTTCCTGCTGGCTTACCACGGCCAACGGACTGTCCAGGTTGATTGAGGTTGTTTCGGGGGCACTCGCGCAAATAGTGACCCGTTTCTCCACACTTGAAGCATGTCACAATATTGGGGCGTGGAGCAGCATTAGCAGCGGGGCCACCATAAACCTTGGGCGGTGCATGCTGCTGGTTGGGGCGAGGCGCCTCGAAGGATGGCCTCGGAGTGAACCTGGGTGGCAAAGCAGTATTCGGAATCCAGACCCGGCGCTTCTGGGATCCGGAGCCAGATGAGGAACCAAAGTCACGAGAGTGCTTGCGTGTAGCGTCATAGTCAGTTTGTCCTGTCTCGGCACTGATGGCCTTATTGACCAACTTCTGGAAAGAGGTGCACTCATGCAGACGGAGATCACGGCGAAGCTCGGGGCTAAGTCCCTTGCGGAACCTTGCCTGCTTCTTGGCGTCGGTGGATACCTCTTCAGGAGCATAGCGTGCTAGATTTCCAAACTCACGGCTGTAAGCATCCACGGTCAGTCTGCCTTGGGTGAAGTTGCAGAATTCTTCCCGCTTACGATCTATGAGACCCTCCGGAATGTGATGCTCACGGAAAGCGTTCAGCCCAACTAGTGATTTGGCCAGCTGGGCGCATAGCCTCAAAGTTCTCCCACCAAAGGCTAGCAGGGCCTTCGAGGTGATAGGCAGCATAGGTAACCTTATCAGCTTCGGCTACGTTGGCAGAACGTAGCTTATGGGTGATGCTGCGAAGCCAATCATCCGCATCAAGGGGCTCGACGGAGTGGTTGAACTTCGGTGGGTACAGCTTGATAAAGTCATTGATGGACACCAGGTCGTTCCTCTGGTGACGTGCAGTATTCTGCTCAATTCGCTCTAGCAAGCGGTTAGTCTCACGCTTGTTTCTTTCTGCCTCCAGCATAACTTCGGCCAGTGAAGGCGGTTGGGGCAGATCCTCCGCCCTGGCTGCATTGGCTTCACCCTGCGCCTGGACAGCAGGGTTGTTGCGGGTGTTAACCATCCTAGGAGAAACAAAGCAACGGTTTAGACGAGGATGGCTAAATCTTGATAGGGAAATGCGGAATGTAATGGATAACACGGAATGCAGAGATGACCATCGGTATGACATGGTAACATAGCAACATACATATACCAACGGTCATACACGCCATACATAGTTTAGTACAGGCCAGGCTAAGGTACTACTACGATGAAAGATGATACATCTCATCAGAGGCATTCCAAGCTCCTATACATTATTTTTCTACACCTCCGGAACGTGATACACACCAAGTCCTATCCCACAAGACACGCAGGACTGCGGAGATTACAACTGTTACAATACAGGTGGAACTACTACCAACTCAGACGTCCCCGTAGTAATCCTCATAGAAGTCACCACCATGTCCTGGAAGCTGAACATGATCATCTGGAAACAGTCGGTCCTGTGGAGCTTGCGGTCCATAGGGACTCGGGTGTGGCCTTGGTCCAACAAACGGTGGCAGACGAGGTCCACGAGGAGGGGTGATGCCTCCTACATCACGCCATTCCATACATTCTGGCAGGCCAGATCGCACGGGGTATAAGTCCCTCATGTCCATAAACCCAGCTTGCACGGCAGGTGCAAACCATGTCAGAGTGGCCCAGTGATCAGCACGAGCATTAAAGAGCTCCATTCGCAAGGCACGATTCTCACGGTCCTTGTCCTCAAGCATCTCGGTGGTGGTACGGAGTAGTGAGTCCTCATGGGTAGAATCACAGTAAGTGGCCTGATAGTACCCCTGTGCCCCAGGGAGTGCTGCTGGCATATAGCAGAAGTCGGTGTTCTGAAGCAAGGCAGTTCTGGCTCGCATGATAGTCATCATTGAGTAAGCTGCGTCCTGCACAGACATCTCGATAGTAACCCCAAGTCCATAAGAGCAATGGAGGGGTTCAGTGGCTCCAGGATAGGATGGGTAGATCCTGACTGTGCAAAGATATTGACTTTGATTAAAGTCTCGGAACTGCTCCTCGACGGTATACTCGGGATACCAACGATAGCCTGTCTCAACCATCACTCGGACCAACATGGCCGTGTGACCAGGTACGCCGATGCACCGGGTCAGACGAACCACTTGGTTCTGGGAACGGGTGGCCATCTGAAAGCACGAAATAATGCAAGGCATTAGTATTTCTAGGAGAATTTGGACAGCATAACGGTTGTAAATGCTCGAAAAAAGGATTTGAGACATTCGCAACAGTTTGCAATACCACTCAACAACATCATGTCAAGGTTCTGGTTCAACCGACAACATAGTAGGGTAATAGAAACTGAACCGAAGCATGGAACCAACAATCCTATAAGTTACTACGGATTAGTAACACGTGAACCTGATAGAGAGGAGAGAGCCTAGTCCTTAACCCGCGTAGAATGAGAAGAGTATGACTCAGATCAGAGCGCATGAGGTAAAGGAGTAAAAGCACCTTACATTCCCTCCCACAATCAATTCCCCTACATATAACTAAAGCATTTCTAGACTCGACATCGACTAGTTTGGCTTATCGCACCTACAAGCAGTCCGGCTCTGATACCAACGCTGTCAGGACCCCAATTCCAAGTCACACCGATCTAGCCTGTAACACCTCATATAACATTGCGGCCTCACGCACGGTACTCCCACGGGTGTCACCTTACCATGGCCCGGGACCGTTTGCGCCTTTTGGCTCACGTATATGATAATGTCGCTAGCATCCATATGACAGAGAACCCGGGCCGACATGGCTAGTCGTGAACCCAAAGCGGCACTAACGTATGGGGACAGGCATACATGAATCAACATCGAACGTGTCGGTCAGCAGCGTGTGAATCCGGGCTGTAGCACTGGGCTAACAGGACTCCGGGAACCCGGGCTGTAGCAGGCTAGGCGGACTCCGGATGTCACCGCGTGACATTTCCCCGAAGGGACAGACACAGGAACGATATGACTCACATGCCGGCCAGTCAAGTGTCCAGAGCAGTAGTGCTGGGCTAGCAGGACTCCGGTGAACCGGGCTGTAGCGGACTACTATGGCTCAAGGAGGCACTAGACTACATTTCCCCATAAGAGAGGCTGCTAAAGATAAACAGCTAGATTGTCGGATCCCACACATACCAAGCATTTCAAACATACATACAATATGCTCGATATGTGCAAATACAACATGGCATCACAACAAAACTCTACAACTCAAGTACTTTATTTAAAGGGCTCCGGAGAGCCTTACATAACTTGTTCATACAGATAGGGGTCACATGACCCGACACTCAAGTCATACAATCATACAAGCACATGCGGAAGCAAACTGTCTGGGTACAGACACTAGAAAGAAAGAAGGCTTGACGAAGCCTGTCTATCTACATAGGCCCTTCACAAGCCTAGATCACCACCTGGGTGGCGCATCACTCGTCGTCGTCGAGTTCTACGTAGAACCCGTCAGAAGGGGCGGTGTTGTCGTCTGAAAACAGTAATTAGGCAACATGAGTACAAAGGTACTCAGCAAGTCTTACAACAGATCCTACTATACATGCTCATTCTCAAGAAGGTAGTGGGGTTATTGCAGCAAGCCAGCTTTGACTCTTGGCTAAGCTATCCTACGATACACCACTTGTGAAATAGTTTTCGCACACGAGTCCACTAATCACCATCTCAATACTCCACCGTGGATCCTCCCTCGTCATCCAACGAGAGGGCCATCCGCGGTACTCACTCTTATCTTGAGGCTTTTAGTAGTATCCATTTACTTGTCTATGAACTGCATAAGCGACCAAGTAGTCCTTTACCGCGGACGCGGCTATTCGAATAGTTTCATACCCTGCAGGGGTGTACTTCGTCACACACGCTCTCACCACTTATCGTCGCTACACGACGTGTACTCGGCAACCTTCAAGCGGAAGCCCAACGTGGGTGTCGGCCACAGCCTACCTAAACACTCGAGTCTCTAGTCTAGGTTTATCGCCTATTTAGGTTCCATCCGCAGGGAGTCCGGCCGAGGTTTCCACATACGGCCCCAAACGATGTGTGCAGGGTTCCCGGACACCAAACGGGCGACTCGGTACACCGTGCCACGAGCCTACCGCATCACAGCCCACCCCTTGGTCAGCGCTGTCCACGGCCTCCAGCTTACTACAAACACCAGAAACTACGTGCAACTCCTGGACAGAAGACAAGGGTGATTAAGAAGCCGAGGGGGTCCATTGGTTTCGGGCCCAATGTGTGGTAGTAGCTGAATCTTAAATCACGCATACAGATCTCAGTTCTTAGGGACGGTCTCAATGAAACAGCCCACCATGTACTCCTACATGGCCTCCCATCGATACCTTTACCAAATCGTGTTCAACACTTCACTCTCTTTACCGACACACCCACTTTCACTCTAGTTCATCACCCTGATGAGCCAGACCTGACACAACTCTAAGCATAGCAAGCATAGCATTTTAGGAACACAACATGGCTCAATCAACTCCTACACATGCTAGTGGGTTTCATCTAGTTACTGTGGCAATGACAGGTCATGCAAAGGAAAGTGGGTTCAACTACCGCAACACACAGCAGTTTGAATCGCGTTGTCTTAATGCAGTAAACGAGAGCAGAAGCGAGAAGATGGGTTTGTATCGAAATGATCAATGGGTTGCTTGCCTGACGGAGTGGTGGTGGGATTCTGCCCTTCAGTTGGATACTCGTGAATATCCTCGGAGGCAGGACCTACCACAATGAACACATCGAAGCACAATCAACACCAAGCAAGTGCAACAATATGATGCATGCATGGGACATGGCAAAATGGATGTATTGGGCTAATGCAACTAAGACCAGATGGGTTTGGACTAATTTGAATCAAAGATTCAAATTCCAAGTTCATAAATGGCCCATATTAGTGCTTTATCTTGTTCTGTATAAAACAGTAGGTTAACTTGCTTAATCATGCATGAAACCAGTACAGATGGATAGAATGGATTTTTCTGATCATTTTTCATATATAAATCTTTTCATTCTGAGCTATAGATTATTTTCTATGATTTTTTGAAGTTTGTGATAATTTCTGGAATTTCCAATATAAGAATAATTCCAGTAAAAGCTTTACTGCGTCAGCCTGACGTCAGTGTGACGTCAGCAGGTCAACGGGGTCGTCCAGGTCAAACCTGACGTGTGGGTCCCCTGTGTCAGTGACACTGTTAGGTGATTAGTTAATTAGGATTAGTTTTAATTCTAACTCAGATTAGTTAGCAGGCGGGCCCCACTCGTCAGTGACCCTCGGGGGGTTGACCTGTGGTCAAACCACGTTGACTCGCCGGCGTTTAGCCGCCGGCAACGTCCAGACGCGGCGGTGGAGTGCGGGATCCCCCTCCGGCGACCAAAAGGACGGCGGAGAGTACCTATGTGTAGCTGGGGGCGAACCGCGTCGACTGGTGGTGGTAGAGGAGCTCGGGGTTGCCGGAATCGACGCCGGCGACGAGCCGGGCGGCTGCCGGGTACGGGCGTAGTCGAAACCGTAGCTAGAGAGCACGGCGAGGGGCAAGCGATGGCGCTACGGGTTCCTGGCGTTGCGGTGGAGCTAATGGCTATGGTGGTGCGGCCGTTAGATGGCCGGAGCCTCGTCGGCGACGAGCTCGTGCGGCGGCGCGTTCGGGTGAGCTTCGTGCGGTGGCTACAGCGCTCGAGAGAGAGAGAGGAGAGGATGGGAAGGTGGCCATGCTCACGGCGGTTGCGACGGAGCAGACGGCGAGGTCGGAGACGAGCTGTAGCAGTGGCGACGGCGGAGGGGATCTCCGACGGTGAGCGGCGAAGGCGAGGTCGGTGACGGAGCTTCGGGGCAAACGAGCGCTCGGGGCTCGGCTTGCTCGAAGGAGTGGGCGACGGCGGTGCTGTAGGACACGGTAGTACGGCGCGAGGTCGACGGTGGGCGCGGCTACTCCGGTGAGGTGGCTGCGGCGGCGTCGGCCATGGTGGGGAGAAGGCGAGGGAGAGGCGATGGGGGAGAATGGCGATGTCCGGGGGCTCGGGGCGCGTCGAGAGAGGTCGGCCAGCTCATCCGCGGTGGGGGCGGCAAGCTGCTGGCGCCGTGGCGAGCTCACGCTCGCCGGCGTCACCTCTCTGCCTGCTCTGGCGAGAGCAGGCAGCTGACTGGCGCGGGCCAGCACAGTGCTGGGCCGCCAGGTGGGCTGCCAGGTAAGTCTTCTGCCTTCTGTTCTTTTCTCTTTTTTATTTATTTCTGTACTGTGTTTTGAAATAGTAAAAATACTATTTCATTTGGAAAAATCCTGAAAATATTCTGAGGCACCTTTGAGATTATTCCCAACAGCCTAAAAATACCTTCAAGATTATTTGGGCATTTGAAAATATTTATAGCATTTAAAATGCCCAAATGCAAATACTTATGGCTTGTGCAAAAATCCAAGATGGCCTCCAAAAATATGAAACCATTTTTGGCAGAGGTTTTAGCCAAGACCAAAGGTGGTGAACATTTATGGAGGGCATTTCAGGTTCATTGGAAAAAATTTAGTAAACCCTAGTTGTTCCAGGGGGGGTGCTGGGGGTTTCTGGCATCCCCATTTCAGGTTTCTGTGAAATGTAGCCATGATGCAACACTCTAATGCATGAACTAACTAGGATGTGACAGCAAGTGCCTCAGTTGATGGCTTACCAGACTCCCCGGCTTATCCGACGACTTCCGTCGACGTGGGTATCCCTACAAGGAATGGAGGTGTCCCTTGTTTAGTGCTAGCTCTCCGCAATGAACGTCTACCCAAGGACTTCAAAGGCCCTAGGAAGGTGCCTAATTACATGGCTGACTTACAACCCGGAGCCTGGATCGAAAGTTACGAGATGGACATGGAACTGCTGGAGGTCAGTGAAGTGGCGATGGCCAAGTACTTCACCATGATGCTAGATGGGACTGCCCGCACTTGGTTGAAAGGGCTACCGCCGAATTCCATCGGATCTTGGGCTGAGCTGAAGGCCCGGTTCATACAAAACTTCAAAGACACCTGTAGGCAGTCTATGTCAATAGTGGATTTGACTAACTGTAAACAGCAGGAGGGTGAGTCTACGACACATTGGGTTCGCCGGGTCAAAGAGATCATACATTCATCGGATAAGATGGATGCCGGCTCTGCAGTCTTAATGTTGGAGCAAAATTGTCGTTTTCTACCCCTGAAGATGAAACTCGGGCGGCTTAAGCGCGACTGCAATGATATGGGTACGCTGATGGCGGCTCTCGTCAAATACGCCGATTCTGATAGTACCAAGGACCCCGCTTCAGATGATGAAAGGACAGGGAAGGGAAAGAAGAACGGCAATGGAAAGGGTCCTCAACATAACCCGGGGAACCAAGGAGGTGGCAAGCGTAAGGCCGACGGCAGCCTAGAGTTCGTGGCCAGCGCCAGCTCACAGGGTAATAGCCAGAGACGCAAGGGGAGGCCCCCTCCCCGAGCCGGCGGGTCAGGCCCGACGCTGGAGCAGCTGTTGAATGAACCCTGTCCAAGGCATGGCTCTAGAGAGAAGCCAGCTACTCATCTATGGAAGGATTGTGCAATCATGAAGGCCTTTAAGAATTCCAACGCCTTTAACGGCAACAATGGCCCGGGCGGTGGCTCAGGCGCCGGCGGTTTTCATGGCCCGGGCGGCGGCTCAAATTCTAATCCTCAGAACGGTCAAGGGGGCTTTAATCAGCAGTCGGGCCAGGGTCATCAACAGCAGCAGGGGGGTTATCAGACCAACCCAAAGCAGCTTAACGGTGGACAGTATCATGTATTTACCACCAGTCTGTGTAAGCGAGACCAGAAGCTTCATAAGAGGGATGTGAATGCTGTTGAACCGGCAGTTCCACGCTATTTAAGATGGTCTGAGCAGCCTATCATGTGGAGTAGGGAGGATCACCCTCCCCGGGTTGATAATCCGGGTCACTTGGCCTTGGTGGTGGCTCCTCAGGTGGGAGGATATAAGTTCACTAAGGTGCTCATGGATGGAGGCAGCAGTATCAACATTCTCTATTATGAGACTTTCCGTCGTATGGGGTTGATTGATAAGAACCTCAGCCAGTCAAACACTATTTTCCATGGTATGGTGCCTGGTAAGTCGGCTTATCCAGTTGGCAAGATCGAGTTGGAAGTGGCCTTTGGAGACGAGTACAACTACAAGGTGGAAAAATTGACCTTTGAGGTGGTCAAGATAAGAAGTCCGTATCATGCCATATTTGGGCGGCCGGCTTACGCCATGTTCATGGCACGGCCATGTTACATGTATTTACAGCTCAAGATGCCGGGTCACAATGGGACCATTACGGTTCACAGCAGCCGGAAGGTGGCTTTGGAGTGTGAGGAAGGCGATGCAGCTTATGCAGAATCTGTTTGTGCAACAGAGGAGTTGAAATTTTACAAGGACAATGTTGATCCAACAGATATGACCTCTCTGAAAAAGCCGACTACGGAGCATGAGCCGGCAATGAAATTTAAGTCGGCTGATGAGACTAAACTTGTTGATTTCGTTCCAGGTGATTCATCTTAGCAGTTTAGCATCAGTGCCAATCTGGATCCAAAATAGGAAAGCGCGCTCATCGAGTTCATCCGTGAGAATAGGGACATTTTTGCATGGAAACCTTCTGACATGCCAGGTGTACCTAGAGAACTCGCTGAGCACACTCTCAATGTTGATCCGAAATTTAAGCCGGTCAGGCAATTCCTTCGGCGGTTTAATGAAGAGAGGCGGAAAGCTATTGGTGAAGAGGTGGCCCGGCTCTTGGCGGCCGGGTTTATTGTTGAAGTCTTTCACCCAGAGTGGTTAGCTAACCCGGTGCTCGTGCTCAAGAAGAACGGCACCTGGCGGATGTGTGTGGACTACATGGACTTAAACAAGGCGTGTCCGGCTGATCCTTTTGCCCTTCCCCGTATTGATCAAATAATTGATGCTACGGCGGGTTGTGAGCGCTTAAGTTTCTTGGATGCTTATTCTGGATATCATCAGATTAAAATGGCAGTTAAGGACCAGGAGAAGACGGCGTTCATCACTCCCTTTGGAACCTTCTGCTATGTGTATATGCCCTTTGGACTCAAGAGTGCACAGGCGACTTATCAGCGTTGCGTGCAGAACTGTCTTCATAACCAGATTGGGCGCAATGTTCATGCTTATGTGGATGATATTGTGGTTAAATCCAGGAAGGAGGAAACCTTGACAGATGATCTGAGGGAAACCTTTGACAATCTCCGGGTCTACAAGATGATGCTTAACCCGGCCAAGTGTGTTTTTGGTGTTCCTGCAGGCAAGCTCTTGGGTTTCTTGGTTTCTAACAGAGGCATTGAAGCTAGCCCGGAGAAGATCAAGGCCATCACCTCCCTGGCTAAGCCGGCGTGTATAAACGACGTCCAGCGCTTGGCGGGTCGTATCGCTGCTTTAAGCCGGTTTATAAGCCGTTTGGGTGAGAAGGCCATGCCATTATATCAGTTGATGAAGAAAACTAATGACTTTGTCTGGAATGATGCAGCTAATACTGCTTTTGAGGATTTGAAGAGGCAGCTGGCAGAACCCCCAGTCCTTGCTGCTCTGGTTGACAAGGAGCCTTTATTGCTGTATGTGGCTGCTAACACACGAGCCGTCAGTGTGGCTGTGGTGGTGGAGCGCAAGGAAGAGGGTATGGAGCATCCGGTTCAGCGGCCGGTTTATTATGTCAGCGAAGTGCTCATCGAGTCCAAACAGCGGTATCCACATTGGCAGAAGCTTGTTTATGGTGTGTTCATGGCAAGCCGGAAGCTTAAGCATTATTTCCAGGGTCACCCCATCACTGTGGTCAGTTTTGCCCCCCTTGGAGATATCATTCAAAACAGAGAGGCCACAGGGAGAGTGGCTAAGTGGGCTATAGAGCTCGGACCTCATGGTCTGAAATACGTACCACGCACTGCTGTTAAATCTCAAGCCTTGGTGGATTTCATCAACGATTGGACAGAGCTACAAGTGCCCGAACAAAAGTCGGATAACACATATTGGACTATTCACTTCGATGGGTCCAGGCAATTGGAGGGCTCGGGGGCTGGAGTCGTGTTGGCTTCCCCTAAAGGTGACAAGTTCCATTATGTGCTACAGTTGATGTTTCCTTGCACTAACAATGCGGCTGAGTACGAGGCCTTGCTCCACGGTCTTCGGATGGCTAAGGAGATGAGCTTGAGCCGGGTAAGGTGCTTCGGCGACTCAGACTTGGTGGCTCAACAAGTATCAGGAAAGTGGGACTCCAAGGACCCTCTCATGGCGGCTTATCGCCGTGAAGTTGATGCCATTACTGGGCACTTTCAGGGTTACCAAGTAGAGCACATCGATTGCAGGAAGAATGAGGCGGCTGATGCTTTAAGCCGGCTCGGCTCTCAGCGAAAACCGGTGCCACCTAATACTTTCCTGGACGTCCTGCATAACCCTTCTGTTAAGTTGCCTACAGAGGAAGACTTGGTTGTCCCTGACCCGGAGGCACGCCTGGTGGCGGCTCTCCACATCATCCCGGACTGGACAGTGCCCTATCTGGCTTACATGACCCGGGGAGATTTGCCTGAGGATGAAACTTTGGCCAGACAAATAACCCGGCGGTCTAAGTCAATGGTTGTTATCAATGGTGAGCTGCATCGCCGCAGTGCTACAGGAGCGTTCCAGCGTTGTGTCTCCCCTGAGGAAGGTCAAGAGATCTTGCGTGAGATTCATGAAGGGGATTGTGGCCATCATGCCGGCTCAAAATCACTTGTGGCCAAGGCTTTTCGTCATGGTTTTTATTGGCTGACGGCTCATGCTGATGCGGAGGACTTGGTCAGTAAATGTGATGGTTGCCAAAGGTTCTCGCGATGGGCTCATGTGCCGGCTCAGGAGCTGAGGATGATCCCAATTACTTGGCCCTTTGCGGTCTGGGGGCTTGATATGGTTGGGCCTTTTAAAAGGTCCAAGGATAAGAAGACCCACCTCTTGGTGGCAGTTGACAAATTCACAAAGTGGGTTGAAGCAGAGCCAGTTAGCAAGTGTGACGCAGCCACGGCGGTTCAGTTTATGAAAAAAGTGATCTTTCGCTTTGGCTTTCCACACAGCATTATAACTGACAATGGTACCAATCTATCTAAAGGCGCCATGGAGGAGTTTTGTCAACGAGAGCATATTCGACTTGATGTTTCATCAGTGGCTCACCCTCAATCCAATGGGCAAGCTGAGAGGGCTAATCAGGAGATTCTGAAAGGCATCAAGCCCCGGCTTTTGGTCCCTTTGCAACGGACGCCGGGTTGTTGGGTGGAGGAGTTACCCTCCGTGTTGTGGAGCATCAACACTACTCCTAACAGGTCTACGGGTTTCACGCCTTTCTTCATGGTTTATGGAGCAAAAGCAGTCCTCCCCAGTGACATCCGTCATGACTCGCCTCGAGTGGCGGCTTATGTTGAGGCGGATAATGAGCAGGTGCGCCAAGATGCTCTTGACTTGTTGGACGAACAGCGTGATGAGGCGGCAGCTCGATCTGCGATTTACCAGCAAGACCTGCGCCGTTATCACAGTCGCCGGGTTAAGTCCCGGGTCTTCCAGGAAGGTGATCTAGTGCTCCGGCTCATCCAAGATCAAACAGATGCGCACAAACTATCCCCACCTTGGGAAGGACCCTTTGTGGTCAGCAAGAACTTGCACAACGGGTCATATTACCTCATTGACATTCGGGAGCACAAAGATTCACGTAAGTCGGAGGAGGAGACCCGTCGGCCGTGGAACATAGCTCAGCTTCGGCCTTATTACACTTGAGCCACTGGCTCTCGTGATGTACATATTTCTATAAGCCATGTATATATTATGATAAGCAATAAAGCAGGACCTCTGTCCTTTTTCCTCTTCCAAAGGCAAAGGTGCTATTTCCATTACAAGATCACATGGTAACTTGGAGGTGGATCCGGCTTACGATCGTATCGAATCTAGCCGTACGCAATATAATCACTTGGGGGCTTCCTATTCAAACATAGGTCGTATTCGAACCAAAGAGAACATAGCTGTCGATACCCATTTGATTGGCAAAGTGCCGAGCTCATTGGGGAGTTTTCTTTGATCATATTTGAATCATAGCTCAACCCCCTTTGGGAACCGATGTGGATCGTATTCGAATCAGCGTCGTTAAACAACTCCTAAGGTCATTTGGGGGCTTCCTGTTCAAACATGGGTCGTATTCGAACCAAAGAGAACATAGCTGTCGGTACCCTCTTGATTGGCATCGCCAAACCCACTGGGGGCTATATGATCGCATTCGAATCTTAGCTTAACCCCTTTGGGACGGGTCTCTGGTCGTATTCGAACCGGAAGCCGCTGAGTTTTGATTTTCTGATTTACAACGAGTTCTGCTGATTGTTTCAATAGTGTGCACGGCGGGTCTCACTTTGCCGGCTTAACTTTGATTCACAGTGTTAATCACACACAATCAGCATTATCCAGACTGGTAAACCGGAGTTGAAGTACCAACCTTCTTGTCCGGGTTATATAAACCGGAAGTGTCCTTGAAGACCTGTAAGTGTGTTATTACGGTTATATCAAGGACATAATTGAGGACCAGTCTTTCAGGACTTAGATTTATATTCCGGGTTATATGTGCCAGACTATGATTCTCTGTGCGGTAAGCCGCCTAGAGACTTGTGATTTGTTCTTCTATGCAGGATAGTTAAAGACAACTATTTGAGCTGAAGGAACATGAATGATCCATTATGACCCAGAGGAATATAAGGAAGCAACTTCAATGGAATTAAGCATTCAGCATGTGCACGATGGCACGACAAAGTTAAAATGTTGGCCCTAATCTATTACAAGACTCCCTGAGTCCAAAAGGGTAAAGCATTGTTTAAACAAGCCGCCTACAGAGTTAAGATGCTTGATGGGTCGAAGCTTCCGGCTCATCCCTCTCCGCTCCTCCGGCTGTTCCCAAGACCTGGAAGGTTGACGATTTCCAGTCAATGCCGCTCAAAGCTTCAAATTGAGCTTCCTCATCAATTAACCCGGCCGAGTCAATTTCCGGGGCAAAGGTGTGCTTACGAGTCGGCGGGACTAAGCTGATGGCTTCATAACGCGGAGTGGGGATCCTCTGATTCTCTGCATCATAGCCCGGCTGGTACTTGGTCAGATCCGTGTCATTTCCAATCAGGGTGGCCACCGGGCGCACGATCTTCACGCAGGCTGCAAAGTCCTTTTGATCGAAAGGGGTGCCGTCTTCCTTCAAGCTGGGGTAACCAAGTGCAATGTCGGCCGGGTCTAGTTCTGGAAGGAAGGCCTTGGCCCGGCTCAGTGCAGCTATGGCTCCGGCTCTTGCAGAGGCCCGTCGCAGCTCTTGGACACGCTGAGGAAGAACGGCCAGCCGGCGAAGGACTTCCGCCAGGTGAGTCGGAACCTCATTGGATAGGGCCACCACAGCCAAAGCCCGCTGTGACCCGGTGTAGAGTTGCTCCACCAGGGTGTACAGGACCTTCAGCTTGGTCTGCACGTTCCGATTGAGGTTGGCGCTTCTGGGACCTGTTTAACAAAGTAAGATCAGCCGCTGGCGATGATGGGAGTTATGAGAAATAAAGACTGTAACTAGCTCAAAGCTGGCAGAAGGACTTACCGAAGATTGCGGCGACCATTTGTGACACATGGCGTTATAAGCCGGAGAGTTCGGCCGTTCTCTTTGACAGAGCCTTCTCCGCCTGTTCGGCCCGGCTTACAAGCGCAGCCTTCTCTTCGGCCCAAGTCTTCCTTTCAGTTTCAAATTCCTTCTTCAGCTTCTCTTGAGCAGCGATACTGGACACAAATTTGGCATTGGCCTTCTTGGTCTCAGTTTCTTGAGTCTTCAGGCGGCTCTTCAGATCAGAGATATCAGCCTCAAACTTCTTGCAAGCAGCCTGCACAATTTCCGGGTTATAGTATGAACAGTTATTATGCAATTTTAAAAGTCCCAAGCACTTTCCAAGCAAAGACACTTGGCACTTGGGGGCTAATGCATGTCGAACGTTTCTATTTACAAATTACCGGTTCATGGAAGTAAGCCGGAACTTAAGTCTACAACATATTCAATCATAAGTCGTCGACTTGGGGGCTAGTATGGTAAAGATAACTATGTAGTAAGCAGTAGAGTGGTACCTCAGACTTCTGCTGTATCTGATTCACCATGTTGATCTCCAAATCCCGGCTCTTGTGCACCTGACTCACATAGCCGGAGACGATCTCTCCGACGCTCAAGTTCGTATAGTTGGTGAGGTCCAGATTGGCTCGACTGCGCTCTAGCAACTCTTCCTTGGCGGAGCATTTGGCCAGCGCAGTGGGTTTCCCCGGCTCAACAAACTCCGTCCGGGTGATTACCACGTCCGGGTCATCAGCCGGCTGAGCCGGGCTGGAGATATCCGGGTTGGTGGAAGTCTCCATGGCTGGCTCGTCGGTGGGAGCGGTGGCTTCAGGAGCAGAGACAGCTGGCGGCTCTTGAGCGGAAACTTCCGGTTCCGTCACGACCGACTCCTCCGCCGGCTTATTCTTCTTTGCTCTTTTACTGAGCTTTGCTTGAGCACTGAAAGGACACAAGATTAGTACAAAAAAGTATGAGTAAAGATAAAGCACAACAAGAGAGGATCATCATTACCCGGGTACGGTCTTGAAAGCCGGAAGATTCGACTGCATCGAGTCACCAGAGGAAGGAGATGTTTCCTGATAATTTGAATCAGAAGAATTGAGAGGTTGACGTATAACACCCGCCAGAAGATGAAAAGGATATAAGTTGGAGATAACCTCGGACCGGCGCTTCCTTGATGCCTCAGGTAAGCCGGAGGAGAGGTCAGCATCCTTGTTGGTCCGGGTGTGCCGCCGGCTCTCATGAATCTGTTGCTTCAAAAGAAATTGAGGATCTTGATAAGCTAAAGGATGTGAAAATCTTACTTTCTGGGTTACTCTTCGGACTTTCAGCCTTGGCAAGGGCTCCGAGTCGGAGGAAAGTGTCATTACCTCTTCAATCACCGGGTTACTTGCTCCGGTGTCATCCTGCTAATGGATAGTATTGATAAGGTGGACAGAAATAAACAAGAAATACAACAAGAGTTTACAGGTTCAGGGGTTACCTCTGACTCGGAGCTGTCGCTTAGCTGAAGCAGCTCTGAAGCAGTAGGCCTGCTTCCCTTCTTACGGGGAGCGGCTCTCTTGGCGGCTTTCTTAGCCTTCCTGGCCTTCTTGGCCGCTTCATGGTCATATTTGACCTTCCAGAATTTGTCATCAGCCTGAATGACGATTTCTTAAAGTTCAGATGAAAGCTATCTACAGAAGAAAATAAGATGCTCAGATCACCGGCTTACCGCTGGGGCTGGGTTGGTCTTGCAGAAGGGGCTTAAGCCGGTCCTCCCGCAGTCTGCCAAGCTCTCGTTCAAGAGGGCCTTGGTCATGTCTTCAGCAACGTCTTCAGGAAGATCGTTGCGGCTTTGTCGCAAGGGGTCATCTTTCCGGCCCGTGCACTCACACATTAAGCCGGGGTGGCGGCTTATGGGGATCACCCGCCACGAAATCCAGACTCGGACCAGATCAATACCATTAAGGCCATTTCCCAGGAGAGCCTTGATTTTGTTGATGGTAGGGATCAGAGGTTGGCGCTCCGCCTGAGATAACTTGTCTGACAGAGGGTGAGTTGGTTCCAGACGCGAAGGACGAAAGCCGGGCAGCGGGCTCTCGTCAGCCGGCGAAGTGTCTTGGCAGTAGAACCACGTCCGGTTCCAGTCCTTTGGGTGACTTGGCGGCTCGGCGTAAGGAAAAAGGCAGTCTCTCCGTCGCTGAATGGAGATTCCACCAAGTTCTAAGCTCGGCCCGTTGGCGCACTCATTCTGGCGGTTCAGATAAAAGAGTTCTCTGAAGAGCAGCAGGCTGGGCTCTTCTCCAAGGTAGACCTCGCAGAATACTTGGAAGTTGCATATATTCAACACCGAATTGGGTCCTATGTCTTGTGGCCGCAGGTCAAAGAAATTCAGTACATCTCTAAAGAACTTTGAGCCGGGCGGTGCGAAGCCCTGGCTCATGTGATCAGCAAAAATTACCACCTCCCCGTCCCTTGGCTGTGGTCTCTCCTCTGATGGGTCGGGGGCACGGTAGGACATGACGTCTTTCTTGGGAAGGTAACCCGACTTCACAAAATCCGCTAAAGTCTCGTCGGTGACGTTGGACCTCGTCCAGTTGCACGTGATGGGTGCTTTGGGAGCTTTGGGAGGCATGATGAAAGTCGGAAGCCTATGATAAAAGGAAATGTCCGGTTTAATTATAAGTCGGAGGAAATTTACAGTTCAATGTTTAAAGTGGCGGCTTATGGAGGGGCCTAATGACATATAGCTAAGTGCATCGGGTTATCTAAGCCGCTGGAGGTATTGAGAGTAATTCAATTGTCTACAGTTTTGTCGTAAATGAGCCGGAAAATTTTACGGCGCATGGCTTCTTTTGAGTCGGAAGGTTTTACGGCGCGTGGCTTCTTTAAGCCGTAAATGTAAGCCGCCATGACTCAGCAGGTACAATTTTTTACTAAGTGTGGTGAAAACAGGTTTCACACATCGCAGTAACTAATTTGGATCAAAATGGTCGACTAAAGAGGAAAGTTTCTAGACCTAAAACAGACAAGAAGAAGTTCGTGGGTTCGAACGGAGCCTCCATGCAGTAAAAGGAGATCTATGTACATTGGAAACGGGTGTGGAACAACTACCGCAGCAGTTCTATACAGTCTAAGATCAAGAAAGGTGGTAAAAATCAAATCTACCAAGAATTCGCGAAGAACGGTGAAGAACACGAGAAGAACAGCAGGAGCTTAATGTGGATCTACTCTATGGAGTGGAGATGGCTTACGGGTGCTGGTGAGTCGCGGAGGTCGCCGCCGTTTTCTCTGGACACAACAGGTTGATGCAGCGGCCGGAGTTAGTGAGGATGAGGAGACCCGCGGCGGCGGCGGCAATGAAGCTCGAGCGGGAGAACAGTGGAGAGAGGAGGAAGACGAGTGGCTGGAGGCTCAACGGGCCGGGCTATTTATAAGGTGAGGCTCCTAAGTGGGCGCAAGAAACGAGGAGGCCATGGCGCGGTTATCTCACCATAAAAACGCCTCGATTTTTGGGATGGCAGTAAAGATAGGATCCGTTGCGGATATGGTGGAGTAAAAAATGGACTTAATGGAAGATGACGTCACGGCGGATTACCCGGAATCCAGAGGATGACGTCACGCCGGGTTATGGCCTTCACACAATTGTAAGCCGGAGATTTTCTGTCGAAAGGATTGATGATTGACATGAGCCGGCTCAAATCAATCTCGGGCCTAATGTTGAGAATATAAACCTTAGAGTCACCCGCTAGGAGGGGCCGGGTTACTCATAATGGTCATCACCTGAAGCCCGGCGCCAAGCTTGAAGACGGTGGGCCAAAGATGGGCTTAAAACCCGGAGATGGCTTAAGGCCCGTAGTTACAACCGTCATTATGGTAGAACTTGTAGTGTAAGGCAAGAATAGTTAAGAGTCTGAGCTGGACACTCTTATGAGCCGGCCGGGACTCTAAGAGCTGCTGGGCATTAACCTCTCTATATAAAGGGACGACCCGGCGGCGGTTTAGGGGCAAGAAAGATCCCGTCGAGAGCCAGGCATAGCAATTAAGCTCGCTGGTCATCGAAACCCTAATTAATACCACCTCAACTGGACGTAGGCTTTTACCTTCACCGTAAGGGGCCGACCAGTATAACCCTCGCATTCCTTGTCCCGTTTAACCCCTTCAAGCTTCCTAGCTGCGATGGCTCCACGACTAAGTCCTAGCTCGAGGACATCTGTCGTGACAATTCCACGACAAGAAGAGTATGACTCGTGAAAACTTTCGAGTTCACACATATTAAGGAAGGCATAGGTTCAAGCCATCAGGGCATCTTAGGAACATATACCACAAACTTCGGAGTAAATAATACAAGCTCAAAAGTAGAGCATGGTGCACAAAGCAGAGGATACAATTTACCAAAGGCATTATGTATCCGAGGAAAAGCTCACAAGCTTATTTAATATGAAGGACATTGTCGGATAAAATCCGACAAAAGGGTCTGGTGGTCCACAAGGGATCTGATGTGAGCATCAGTACTCAACCAGAGGAAGAGAGAATGCAAGGAGATCAGATTACAGAAACAACTGACTAACTCAAAGCTCAATGCAAAGGAATTATAATTTCAAATTCAAGGGATCAGAAGCAAACGCTCTGATTGAGGATGGATAAGTTGAGTAAACTTACGGGTACAATCGATGGCAAATTTGATTGGTCGAGATCCAGCTCACGTTTAAAATGACGTCTGAGCTGGAAGGATGAATACTAGGATCTGATTGAGGATTGCGAGCATTCACAACAAATTGAATCAACAGACTCAAAATGATAATGACAAGAGATACCAATAAGATTATAGACTTATGGGATTAACCATAATGCAAGCAAGTAAGAATTTCAAGAGCAATAGGCTACTCAGGATTTCGGAAGTTCAAATAGTATTTTGAAGACTTTTGTGAAATACATGAATCAACTGGGGATGAGCAAATATCCGGTCAGTGCTAGAAATTATCCATAGTGGTATTCATGTGGCAAAGAACAGCAAGGCAGTAAGCTCAAAGGATTCTCGGAGCAGCAAAGAGAATTTCGGGGTATCTTGTAATAACAAGATCAACTGGGAAGCATTGTATGAATGGCGAGTATACGTGGTTATCCACAGGGGTTTATCGATGGAAAGGAATTGCAAAAGCGACACCATAAAGTCTCAAGTGAACATCGGAGAGTATCTTCGGATCCTTCTGGTGCAGCAGACGATCATCTGTAATAAGGGGCTCACTGGATGAAAGTGATAACGAGATCCTAATGTTAGATTTAGCAAAACTCATTTAACCCGAATAGAAGAGATGTCAGAGTCCCAGAGTATAGGTTGAGGAATAAAAGATCCTACTACCACCCAATAGCAACGTGGGCCTGTAAGCCACACAGCCATGTTAGTAAAACAGTTTTCACTGGCTAGACTCAACTTCGACCAAGGAGTTGGAAAGGGGGATTCCTACAGGCAGTCGGCTCTGATACCAACTTGTGACGCCCCCGATTTGACCGTACACTAATCATGCACGCAAATGTGTACGATTAAGATCAGGGACTCATGGGAAGATATCACAACACAACTCTACAACATAAATAAGTCATACAAGCATCAAAATACAAGCCAGGGGCCTCGAGGGCTCGAATACAAGTGCTCGATCATAGACGAGTCAACGGAAGCAACAATATCTGAGCACAGACATAAGTTAAACAAGTTTGCCTTAAGAAGGCTAGCACAAAATAGCAACGATCGAAAAGGCAAGGCCTCCTGCCTGGGACCTCCTAACTACTCCTCGAAGCCGAACTCCGCGTAGAATCATTCTCGGGATCTCTAGCTCCTGGACTCCAACATCTGGTTGCGACAATCCGGTATAGAAAGGGGAAAAGAGGGAGAAAAGCAACCGTGAGTACTCATCCAAAGTACTCGCAAGCAAGGAGCTACACTACATATGCATGGGTATATGTGTAAAGGGCCATATCAGTGGACTGAACTGCAGAATGCCAGAATAAGAGGGGGACAGCTAATCCTGTCGAAGACTACGCTTCTGGCCACCTCCATCTTGCAGCATGTAGAAGAGAGTAGATTGTAAGTTCACCAAGTAGCATCGCATAGCATAATCCTACCCGACGATCCCCTCCTCGTCGCCCTGTTAGAGAGCGATCACCGGGTTATATCTGGCACTTGGAAGGGTGTGTTTTATTATGTATCCGGTTCTAGTTGTCATAAGGTCAAGGTACAACTCCGGGTCGTCCTTTTACCGAGGGACACGGCTATTCGAATAGATAAACTTCCCTGCAGGGGTGCACCACATAACCCAACATGCTCGATCCCATTTGGCCGGACACACTTTTCTGGGTCATGCCCGGCCTCGGAAGATCAACAAGTCGCAGCCCCACCTAGGCACAACAGAGAGGTTAGCACGCCGGTCTAAATCCTATGGCGCAGGGTCTGGGCCCATCGCCCATTGCACACCTGCATGTTGCGAACGCGGCCGAAAGCAGACCTAGCCTAGTAGGCGTTCCAGTCCAATCCGGCGTGCGCCACTCAGTCGCTGACGTCACAAAGGCTTTGGCTGATACCACGACGTCGAGTGCCCATAACTGTTCCCGCGTAGTTGGTTAGTGCGTATAGACCAAATGGCCAGACTCAGATCAAATACCAAGATCTCGTTAAGCGTGTTAAGTATCCGCGAACGCCGACCAGTGCCAGGCCCACCTCTCTCCTAGGTGGTCTCAACCTGCCCTGTCGCTCCGCCATAAAGTAACAGTCGGGGGTCGTCAGGAACCCAGGCCCACCTCTACCGGGATGGAGCCACCTGTCCTTTCAGCCCCCTCATCAGAATCACTTGCGGGTTCTCAACGAGCCGACCCGACTTTAGTCACCACATGCGTCACGTATATAAAGTATATAGTATATACCCGTGATCACCTCCCGAAGTGATCACGGCCCAGTAGTATAGCATGGCAGACGGACAAGAGTGTAGGGCCACTGATGGAACACTAGCATCCTATACTAAGCAGTAGATAGCAGGTAAGGGTAACAACTGTAGCAACAATGATAGTCTATGCAACAGAATAGGATTAACCGAAAGCAGTAACATGCTACACTACTCTAATGCAAGTAGTAGAGAGTAGAGTAGGCGATATCTGGTGATCAAGGGGGGGCTTGCCTGATTGCTCTGGCAAGAAGGAGGGGTCGTCAACAGCGTAGTCGGTCGGGGCACCAGCAGCGGCGTCGGTCTCGTAGTCTACCGGAGAAGAGGGAGAAGAAACAATAAATATAATGCAAACATAAGCATGACGATGGAAGACATGTCAATGCGCGGTGCTAGGTTTGCCCTAACACGGTAGGAGGTGGTACTGGGAAAGGGGGGAAACATCCGGGAATGTATTCCCGGTGTTTCGCGTTTTCGGACAGATGAACCGGAGGGGTAAAGTTGCGTGTTTTCTATGCTAGGGATGCGTGGCGGATGAACGGGCCGCGTGACCGGATTCGTCTCGTCATTCTAAGCAACTTTCATGTATAAAGTATTTTCATCCAAGCTACGGTTTATTTTATATGAATTTTAAAAGAATTAAATTAATTTTAGCATTTATTTAATTAATTTAATACAACATTATCCAGAATAGTGCATGCTGAGATGAGCATGACGTCAGCATGACGTCAGCTGTCAACAGGGGAGTTGACTGATCAACTGACGTGTGGGTCCCGTTCGTCATTGACTGTTTAGTCTAATTAGGGTTTAACTAATCTAATTACTGTTTAATTAATCTAACTAGTTAATTAGATTAATTAAATAGGATTAATTAACTTAATTAATTAAGTAATTATTTTAGTTATTATTTATTTATTTATATTCTTTTTTATCGTTCTGGGGGGTGGGGCCCCCTTGTCATTGGCCCATAGGGGCATAGCGGGCTAACGGGCGCGGTTGCTGGGGCGGAGCCCCGTGAGCGTACGGGCGCCGATTGGGCGAGCCCGGGCGCAGGACGATGGGGCACCGCGGGGACGAGCGCCGGCAGCGGGCGAGCAAGGGCCGGCGGCAGCGGGCGCGCGAGCGCAAGGCGGCCGCGGAGTGCGGGTAGGGGAGCCCGGGGGGTGCGGCGGCGCGGGGCAGGACGCGCCCAGGGCGGCGACGCGCGCTGGGGGGCGTTTTGGATTGACGGAGAGGAGGGGCGAGGAGGCAATGACGACGGCAGGCGATGGCGATCTAGATCGCGGAAGAGGGGGAGGCGCAGGAGGAAGATGAGGCAGCGGCGGCGTGGTGGCGCCGGCGATGGGCGCCGGTGTCGAGGTCGCGAGGCGGCGCGGGATCGGGTCCCTCCCGTCGATCCAGAACAGGCGAGTGGGGAGGAGAGGAGCGAGGGGAGTGGGCGTCATGCGGGGGGGAGCTGGCGAGTGGGGCTAGGGTTTCCGGCGCCCAGGGGGAAGTAGAGGGCGCCGCTGGGCCGGTTGGGCCGGCCGGTTGGGCTGTTTTGGCCCAGGTGGCCGGGGAGGCCTTTCCTCTTCTTCTTCCCTTTTTTAAAGACTTTTCTGTTTTCTTATTTTATTTCTTTACTGTTTCCATCTAAACTTCCTTTTATTTTAGTTTTATAAAATGCCAAACGAGCACCTAAATTAGTATTACTAATTAGTCCACTGCCACAATTATTTTGGCACATTATTAAATTAGTTATATTATTATAACTTTATAAAAGGCATTAAATTAATTGTTTTTGCTGCTGTTTTAATTATTTTAGAGCCCTAAAACATTTTATCAAAGTTTGGTCTCTCCACCAATATATCCTATGAATTATTTGCCACAATAAGAACGTTTTAGTTTTTATGTTTGAAAACATTTACTGTTTGGCTATATTTTAAATTTGAATTTGAATCGTTTTGTACTAACGCGAGTTTATCAACAGTAACCGTGGTGACGTGGCATCTTTAACAGAGGTTTACTGTAGCCTAATTATCCGGGCATTACATCGAGGTAGAGAAGAGTCTGTCTATCGAGGAATCGGCGGTGGAGTACCAACGCGAGCTCTGGCGTAGCCACTACTACGAGTACTACAACCTTGAGGGTGGCGCTGAGGACGAGGACGCGGTCGACTTCAGCAGGGGGGACGCGGAGTCCACCAACGGCGGCATGTCGCCAGGACAAGTCATCGAAGTCTCATCTCACACCGCTGATGCATAGGCCGGGGCGGGGCGGATTTTTAATTATGCGTACTTAGGCTTTGTTTTTAATGTTGGTCTTTTGTTAGTGCAATGTTTAGGTCAACTGGCTGTGTGTAATTACTAAAATTGCTAGATTCAGTAAGTGTGGTTTGTCTGTTGTACGCTCTTTTGTGTGCCCAAATTAGCAAGTGATGTTAAATTATGTAGTGACGTACCCGGGTAAATTTCCACCAAAATTTGAATTATCAAACTCATCCCATGCACGTAAAGCAGAAGAATCGTTTGCGATGCACACAATCATTCAAAGTGAATGGTCCGGCGGCACAACATGCATTAAAAGTGAATGTGCCCATGCCTTGAGACCAAAATTTGAATTATCAAACTCATCCCATGCGTGTAAAGCTGAAGAATCGTTTGCGATGCACACAATCGTTCAAAGTGAATGGTCCGGCGGCACCGCGCGCAAAGTTTCTCTCCACATTTCCAAAATTTTGGCCTACCGCCAAAATATCTACCCCGCCCCCTTCCCCTCTTCCCCACCCCCTTTTCTCCCTGACCACAAGTCACATTTCCCCTGTTTCCTCCTTCCTTCCTTCCTTCCTTGCTAAGCTATAGCCGCTTCCTCGCTCTCGTCGTCTCGCATCCTAACGCCGGGGTCGCCATGGTCTTCTTCAAAGACATCTCCAGCGGTTCCTCCTCCGGCGACTACTCCTTCACCACCCGGGTATGCCTCTCTTCTCTCTCTCGGGCTATGGCTTGGAATGAAGGATTTTTACCCGAAGGTCGATTTGAGTTGTTTCTTCCTCTTGTAGCTCCCTAAGACCATCCGTGGCAACGAATGGAGCGGGGTGGCTGAAGATCTATCTGCTCGTTGTCACCATCAATCTCCATGCGTGAAGCTAGTTGCGTTTGATTCTGTGGACAGTGGGAGGAAGTTTCTGGCATGTGCAGAGAAGGTTAGACCCTCTTTTGTTGTTACAAATCATTTGTTACATGTGATTCAGACACTGTCACGGTCCCAACCCATTCATACCACACCTTCAACCAAACGCATCCTAAGACAGTGTTACAGTTTGTACCTAGTATCTTAAATTGTTGCCATCTCATCAGCGGTGCCATTAGAAAATTATTTGGCACCGCTTCAGCAGTTTGTGTAGCCAATTTTGGTCCATACATCCGAGCAGCCAAGCAGTAAAACACTAAATCTTTATGGCATGAAGGAACTGGGCATCGGAGCAACTACGTGCTCCGGAGTTCGGGTCCCTGATTTTTTTCCGCTGCATCGGCTCGCCAGTGCAGGGCACCGGTGCGAGATGTAGCAACAGTTGCCTTTACCCCAGTTTTGGCATACATAGTGGATGGCCTTAGTGCTATTAGTTCTATGTTACTAAATTTGTGCATGTCCACACCTGTTAGTATCAATTTGCTGTCATCCAAACACTGTCGATATGCTGTTGCAGTTATATTTACCTTCCTCATAATATCTTCAATTTGTTATTTATTGTACATGAGTAAGAACTTGTAGCGTCATTGTAGTTAATTATAGCTTCTGATGTTCTAGAATTTGGTTGTTGTCTCAGTACCAATATTTCATTTGCACATTGATCTTTTTGAGAAGATATGTCATAATTAACATGTTTCTTTAGTTTTTCAAAATAAGCATTGGTGATTTTCTATGTTGTTATAAACCCATTCCCCTACAATTGTTACTGATCTAGTTTTAAATATTATAGGATGAACGAAAGTGTTCTTACTTGGAGTGGGTTGATCAAGAGTGGCCACAGTCTTTGAAGATGTGCCTAACGAAGCTTTGGAGCATGTATGAGGAAGAGAACACACGTAGGCTTAGAGAAAGTCTTGTCAACGCTGAAGCATATTTCAAGATGTGGGATAAAAAGTTGAAGGTGGAGAATGAGCTCATATTTTTTAAATCAGACTTTGCTAAGATGGTGTTGGCCAAGGAGGATCCACTTTCCCAGTTGGCTCGTGCAAAACGGGTTCTTACTGAACTGAAAGCAGAGGTGGATAAGACGAGCCTGCATGATCTCGATTAGGGAAATGAATATATTGTTCTTATGAAGTTAAACTAGCTATATGTTGTACTGTGCTGTTTTCATGTAGCTACCGTACTGTGATGTTATAATATATTTATGTGCCTGATATGAAATTGGCAAACAGCTGTTCGATATGAAATGTGAATTTGCATAATACTGGGATTATTAATTGTAAACTAATAAACCTGCTAAATGTGTGATGGACCTTTGCAAACGGTTCTAGTAGTAAAAGCGTTGTGATGGATAGCCCAATGCCACACAGTTTTCTTCATCAAATCGTGTGTGTTATAGTTGATAAAAGCAAACAGTTAACCAAGGAAGACCGTGTGTGATAGTTATACCTTTCACACATGAGCCTACACATAAAACTGTGTGGGATGTACGTCCGAACGAAAACGTTTTCCCTGGATTGACTGTGTGGGATGTACATAAGAAAGGAAACGTATTCCTTGGATTGACTGTGTGTGATATACATACGAACAGAAATGTTTTTCAGGGATTCACCGTGTGGGATGTACATACCTACGGAAATGATTTTCTGGGATTACCGTGTGGGATGTACATACCTACGGAAATGATTTTCTTGGATTACCGTGTGGGACGTACATACCTACGGAAACGATTGGGTTTCGATGCCTCACCCAATCGCACACGGCCCCGGCCTGGGTCCCAGGAGGGCCTATCCCCGACGATTTCTGGGTCGTGTGGGAAGGACACCCTATCGCACACACTCACTTGGCGACGGTTCCAAATGCCGTCGTGGAAAGGGGTTAAAAACCGTTTGTTTAGGACCGACACGCACCAGTGTATTGTGACATAATGTGTAATAACAGCCCATAATGCAATAAATATCGATATAAAAGCATGATGCAAAATGGACGTATCAATACACTACCGCTTCTGGCTCCTCTGAGGTCATCGAAACGTCTCCCACTACTGAATACCGTTTTACTTTGGTTCACCAACATGCGGGCCATGCAGCGCGTGTGCCCAAATGCCATCCACCAAATTAGAAGGTGGTATGCAGGCAGAGAGTCACCCCGGTCATAGCGTGGCACTAACGGGCCGTCATATCACAAAACCCCACCTCCCCGCAGTCTAAGTTTGACGGACGAAGCAACCATCATTTCACTCTTCGCTGAATCCCCTTCTCCCTCACCGTTTTCAAGAAAGCCAACACTCGCATCTGCCATTGTTCTTCTCTCCCAACGAAGGGAAGGTAAGTGGATCCGTGATGTTGGTATACTTTCTTTTAGAAAAAAGAACTTTTGCATAGCAGTAACCGATCCTCACTCTCTTTTTTGTTTCATTGTCATTGCGATTGTGTTTTCCTTTCAGTTGTCTCTTATTCGTCAGTTTGATGATGGACCAAGGAGAACCAGGCAAAGATTTGTCGATGTTGGAGAAAAATAGGAGGCTGATCCCCAGGAGACAAAGATCTCCAAGAAGATGGAAGCCGCCACCGAGCCGACCCTAGATATGCTCACGGCCACTACTGAGATGGTCAACGCCCCGTTTGAGGTTACAGCCCCCGTGGCCCTGCAGGAGTAGTTTTCCCCTTCGAGGATGTGCCCCCCCCCCCCCCCCCCGCTGAGCTGCCCAAGGTGATTATCTTCTTTGCCGTTCTCGATTGTTGTTTTTCATCTAAGTATGTGGTGATAAATAATGCAAATTTTTATTAGCTTCGATGCCATGCTACCTTCCCTGTCATGCATACTTTTGACTCTACATAGTGGTTTAAATAACTTGTGTTTTTTATATTGGAAAGTAATTCAGAATTCGTTTATGTTTCAATTAGAGCCCTGATGTAGACAAGGATTGTGTGGTTGTACATGTCACTCGCTATGAGGCGGGTGACCTGAAGATACACACTGCAAAAACTAAGTTCTTAGGCTGTTGGATCCTGGAAGTCAGTTGCACTTATACCAAAGTCGAGATGTATTCCAGCCACACTATTTTCAGGCGCATTGTACAGGGTGTACTCAAGCACAAGAAGTTCAAAGTTACCCCTTCATTTGTGAGTCATACTGTTCTTGTCAAGCCTACACAGGAAGATCACGTGGCATGCCTCGACAAACAAGTTTATGAGTGGCAAGGCCACAAGGTTATCTTCAAGAAGGTTGACAGGATTGTGCTGCTGCCGGACGTCCTCGATGATGTTCATGGAAAGGTCCGTCTTGTGTCCATCCCAAATTAGATCGAGGCATGAAGTAGTTGGCCCAACTAGTGTTTAAAAGTAGTTTGGATTGTGTCTAATTATCCGAACCTTGCCTATTATTGAGCCCTCTGGGGCTAGTACTCTGTTTCAATCCATCTATGAGAACTACTGCTACTTTTGTGTGCCCGTGAATCATGTGAGAACCATCGTAATTGTTGCCGAAACAGATGCGTCCTCGCTAGTTTTTTAATGTAATATGGCATGTTAAGACATAAGTTGTCACGGTTTATCTTACGAGAAGTGTGTGTTTGATGAAATAGAGTACTTTTTCGAGAACTGTGTGCTGACGTATACATGGGGCACATAAGGCTAGTTAAGTACTTGTAAACAATGTTGGTGCTACCGCACTTGTAACCAGTTGTGCAAAACACGGCACTGGCTCAGCTCGCTTCAACACTAGAAAAGTCGGGTATCGATCGACCAGCTAACAATCAATACTCTGCTGTCTGACATATAAGAAACTACATATCTTGTTAAAGTGGTTCATGTAGTTAACTGAGGCCACAATGTATATTCCAAACGTTCACACGCTAGTCTAGCGTTCATTTGGAAAATTCACATTAAACTCGGCTTCACAAAATACTTGAAAAGCATAAGTTCAGCAATTTTATACATCTCAATGATTCATAGAACATAACAAACATTTACTAGTTCACAGAAAAGACAAAGTTGTGAGAAGGTTCACAAATCAGGAAAAATCAAGCAAGGCTTCTCTGAGCAAAGGGCCTCCCTAGGCAGGCTTTAATTTCTTGGTGTTCACTCTGGTGTTTCTTGTTGCCACCATCCAGGGTTAGGTTCTCTCATTCCAGAATAACCAATTATAATTGTGTTCTCAGTTGGAATGCTGAACTGAACTATGTAGTGTACAGACCATCTAAACTTCTTGTGCAGTTCCACTAAATTTAAGCACCACTATTTGTAGAAATAAGCAAACCATAATGCCTCTTGTCTGCGCACCTGTCCCAAAAGCCTCCGCGCAGCCGTGCCAGCTAGTCCTCTGTCCATCATTGATCTGGGAGGAAGTGCATTCCCGACTAGGATGCAGTTGTTTTCGCTCGTCCCTGCACTGCAATCAAGAAGTAAATGTACGAATTAGCGTCTTTTAGATTGCGTTGGTCATTCTACCTAGTTACTACCAATGTAGTAATACCTGGAAGACAGGAGGTTAGACGACAGTACCTAGGAATAGCCATCTCATTTTGTGCAGTTCTACTAACACTGAGGTGTGTACTTTTGATTGCACAAATTGAAACGATAAAGAAACAGACATCCCTGTTTGCGCAAATATGAAATACGGTTATTTAAGAAGTGACAGTTATTTGCAGTGGCATATGATTAACAACAACTTCTATTGTGTTATAATTGGTACTACATTAACAGTATGAAAAAGTGCCATTAAGTAAGAAGTAGTATCACATCACATCAACACTGCCACTAGATTAACCTGCAGAACAATAGCATTAGTATTACTGCCATGAGAGTAGCACATGGTGAGTAAATGTCCAATCAAATGTGTGCAGTTCCACTCAGATGAAGCAATGTTAGCGGTGTGAGATTTAAGTGTAACTGCAAAAACACAATTCATGGGAAATAAAGCAAGACAGAAGCACTTCATAAAATGGTAGTGTCATTGCTTCAATTTATCGATGGCACTAGATTGACAGGAGCATTATTTAATAGCGACATTAGGTGGCATTGTTTCATGCTTCACGTGATTTTACATTAACGATAGCTATATGGGAGTAGGGACAACAGGGGCATAAAGTGGTGAGGCAGATGTGGTTGCCGAGTGCGGCAACCATTCAGGCAGCATGTCTGCATGTGTCCCATTTTTTATCTCCTCGGCGACATTTTCCTATGTGAGCATAGGAAATCTAGACCTGCTCGTTCTCATTTGCGGTGTCCCCCAACACCCCCCCCCCCCACTTTCTTTCCTTTTTCGACCAAGACACAGGTCCACTTACCCCACCCTTCACCATCCACCCCGCTTTCTTCGCCTTTTCAACCAAGGGACCGGCTGGGTAGCTAGTATCGACTAAACTTTCCCACGTTTCCTCTTAAAACCAAGTCCTAGATTCATGCTACAGCTTTCCTACTTTCTTACCTGTTTGAACGAACTCTTGATTCGACTATGTGAACTAGCTGTAGGATCGAAAGTATGTCTAGAGGGGGGGTGATTAGACTACTTGACCAAATAAAAATCTAGCCTTTTCCCAATTTTAAGTCTTGGCAGATTTTAGCAACTTAGAACAAGTCAAGCAATCAACCTACACATGCAACTCTAAGAGTATAGCAGCGGAATGTAAAACATTTGCATGTGAAGCTAAAGGGAGGAGTTTGGAGGGAGCAAACGCAATGTAGACATGGAGATTTTTGGCGTGGTTCCGATAGGTGGTGCTATCGTACATCCACGTTGATGGAGACTTGAACCCACGAAGGGTAACGGTTGCGCGAGTCCACGGAGGGCTCCACCCACGAAGGGTCCACGAAGAAACAACCTTGTCTATCCCACCATGGCCATCGCCCACGTAGGACTTGCCTCACTAGGGTAGATCTTCACGAAGTAGGCGATCTCCTTGATCGTACAAACTCCTTGGTTCAACTCCACAATCTTGATGGAGGCTCCCAAGTGACACCTAACCAATCTAGGAGACACCACTCTCCAAAAGGTAATAGATGGTGTGTTGATGATGAACTCCTTGCTCTTGTGCTTCAAATGATAGTCTCCCCAACACTCAACTCTCTCTCACGGATTATGATTTGGTGGAAAGAAGATTTGAGTGGAAAGCAACTTGGAGAAGGCTAGAGATCAAGATTTATGTAGTTGGAATGGAATATCTTGATCTCAACACTTGAGTAGGTGGTTCTCTCTCAGAAAATGTATGCTGGAAGTGTAGGCATGTTCTGATGGCTCTCTCCACGAATGAAGAGTGGGTGGAGGGATATATATAGACTCCACAAAATCTAACCGTTACACACAATTCACCAAACTCGGTGGGACCGAATCAGAAAACTCGGTCGGACTGATTTAGGTCAAAATGTGAACGTTAGGCTTTTCGATGGGACCGACATGTCAACTCGGTGGGACCGATTTCATTAGGGTTAGGGCATAACATAATCTCGGTGAGACCGATTTCACAAACTCGGTGGGACCAATTTTGGTAATAAGCTAACCAGAGAGTTGGTCAGGCAAACTCGGTGGGACCAATTCGCTCATCTCGGTGAGACCAAAACGTTACGAAAGGGAAACAGAGAGTTTGCATTGCGAACTCGGTGGGACTGATCCCTCATCTCGGTTAGACCGAAATGTTACGAAGGGAAAGAGAGAGTTTGCAATCCCATCTCGGTGAGACCGAGATCCCTATATCGGTGAGACAAAAGTGACTAGGGTTTATAGCAGTGGCTATGTCAAATGAACTCGGTGGCGCCGAATAGGTCAAATCGGTGGGGCCGAGTTTGACTTTTGGTTTGGGACATATGTGGATATGAGAAAGTGGTTGAGGGCTTTTGGAGCATATCACTAAGCATTTTGAGCAAGCAAGCCATTAAGAAACACCTCATCCCCTTTTAATATTATTGGCTTTTCCTATGGACTCAATGTGATCTTGGATCACTAAAATGAAAATGTAGAATCTTGAGCTTGAGCCAATATGTGTCCTTAGCATTTTGAGGGGTCCACATTTCTAATCCATGCCATGCCAATCATTGAACTTCCTGAAATAATCATCTTGAAGTAGCATTAATTCAATGAGCTATATGTTGTTAGTAATTACCAAAACCACCCAGGGATAGTTGCACTTTCAATCTCCCCCTTTTTGGTAGTTGATGACAACATATAGATGAAAGCTTCGACAAATGATAATAAGATTTAAAATACATCGTCGCTTTGAGAAGTATGTGATAAGCAAGAGCTCCCCCTAAATTCGTGCATTATTTGAAATTTGCTTTTGAATGCAAATGCACAATCGATTAGGATCATGGGTTACTCTTCCATGTCACATACATCTTGGTGGAGCGTCAAAATGATAGAAGGTAAAAGCATGCACTCATCACCAAGCAAAGTGAATGATCATATATGGGATATAACAGATAATATCATCCAAGCAAACATTAAATTATGATATGATCAAACACATGATCATACAAGTATCTCACACACAGACATAAAGAGTATTAAACAAGCACACACAAAAGTATCAAGTAAATAGCACGAGAGACAAAGAAGCAAAACACTCTCTCTCGAAGCCTACGATCTATACATTTCTCCCCCTTTGGCAACAAGTTACCAAAAAGTTTGAAAATGCATAGTGCTATGCGTCTCTTTAGGCTTGATCTTCGGGAGGTGGTGTTGAGAGGACTCCAAGGACGAAGGCATCTGTAGATGTTGTTGGAGCTGGTGGAGTGGCAACTGGAGGTGGCACTGAAGCTGTTGCTGCTGGTGCTGAAGTAGTTGCTCTAGTGTCAGCCATGGGCACTGCAGCAGACCTCTGACCTCTAGGCACTCTCTGAAAATCATCTGTGGCAGCCTTCCCTTTCTCCTCCTCTGCATCCTCCTGGAGCTGCTCAACAGCTGTCTGCATCTCTGTCACTTTAAGATCAAGATCATAGAACTTGGTTTCAATGATCCTCTCCAAGCTCTCCGGATTCTGAGTCAGGGTGGCCAAGCCCTTCTCAATCCTCAAAGTTGCTTGAATTAGATATGCAAGTTGATCTTGTTTTGACTTTAAGAATACTTGAGATGCCTCCTCAACATTTGGCATCTTTGCAGCTTTTTCTGCTCTTGCCTTTTCTCTCTTATCTTGTGCTTGCACTGATGTGGGATCCTCTTCATTCATCACAACTGTGTTATCCTCAAATTCTGGTCTCAAAGGTAAATGCTCCTTGTCCAACAAATAGGTGCATGTGCCCATCTTGGAGTTGATGAGCGCCTGAATATGTGGAGCATACCCACAAGATCTCTTCTGATCTGCTGCTGTCTTTTTGATTGTTTCTGGAAGTGCGTTAAGTCGACTAGAGGGGGGTGAATAGGCGATTTTTATGAAATCTTCACTGAGGAATTTTAGGGTGAGGAAATTCCTAAGCGAAGAGCTACTTGCAGCGGAATAAGTACTCAGATGCATACATGACATAACATAAATATGGACATCATGATGAAATGAAAACAGACACAGAGTACAAGAAGCGTAAGCACAGGATAAAACAGGATGAAGACAAAGAGAATGAAGAAATTGAACTGAGGAAATTGAGAGTGTCTTCGGTCAAAGTCTTCAAACAGATATGAACAAGCACACAGCACAGTTACGAGGAAATGAAAGAGTTGAGGAAATAAAACCAATAGGCTTGGTGAAGACAATTATTTGGTAGACCAGTTCCAACTGCTATGACAGTTGTACGTTTGGTTGGAGCGGCTAGGTATTTAAACCTATGGACACACAGTCCCGGACACACAGTCCTCACCGTATTCTCCTTGAGCTAAGGTCACACAGACCTCGCTCAATCACTCGTGGTAAGTCTTCAGGTGACTTCCAAACCTTCACAAACTCGGTTACTCGGCGATCCACAATTTCCTCTTGGATGCTCTAGACCATGACGCCTAACCGTCTGGAAGATGCACAGTCTTCAAAGGTAACAAGCATCGGATCCATGCAGGATCAATCTCTTCAGTGATGCTCAATCACTTTGGGTTTGTAGGTGTTTGGGTTTGGGTTTTCCTCACTTGATGATTTTCGCTCAAAGTCCTCGGAGGATGGGATGCTCTCAAATGACAAGTTTCAGTTTCTCTCGGAGTAGCCAACTAGCTAGTGGTTGTAGAGGGCGGATATTTATAGCCTAGGGAGCAGTCCGACATGATAAGACATAAATGCCCTTCAATGATATGACCGTTAGGTGCGAAGATATTTTGGGACAGCTGGCGTGTAGCACAGCAACGGTCGGAAGTTTGACTATCAAATTCCTCAGGGCTATCATGTTCCTCACTTGTAGGCAATCCGCACTGGCGAATTCCTAACTCCTCAGTCAAAACAAATTCCTCAGAGACCAGAAGAACTTCGTCTCTGTCACTGAAGAAATTGACTGAGCTGTATGAGATTTCCAATGGCTTCACTCGAAGGGATTGGTAGGTGTAGGATTTTGAGTTGAGCATCACATGAAAATTTTTCCTTAGTATTTCCTCGACACCCTTTAACAGTACGGTGTTTCCTATGACCCAAGAAAGAGAAAATGAAACTACGAAAACAAAAGTCTTCACGCTTCATGTTTCTCGCATGAAATCCAAGTCTTCAGGGTCACACCAATTTGTTCGCTTTCAAAGTCTTCAGAAAGACTTCAGAAATCCAAAGTCTTCAGTCGAAGACATTCATTTTTAGGGGTCGACTTTCTCTGTAAATATCAAACTCCTCATAGACTTATAGTCCTGTGTACACTCACAAACACATTAGTTCCTTAACCTATAAGTCTTCAATACACCAAAATCACTAAGGGGCACTAGATGCACTTACAATCTCCCCCTTTTTGGTGATTGATGACAATATAGGTTAAGTTTTCAACGGGGATAAAACATATGAAGTGTAAATACTGATATTGAGGAATTTGATTGCAAGATATAGAAGGACTCCCCCTGAAGTTGTGCATAGTGAGGAATTTGCTTTTGAAGCAATGCACACTTGAAGAGTAGAATCATGGAGATCGCCCCCTATATCTTGTAATTCATACACGCATTTAACATATGATATGAAGAATTTGAAATGCATGATGAAATATGGTGACTGATGTAGTTCAGCATGCGTGCATTAACATATATGAGGAATAAGCATGCAGAAGAACACAACAAAATTATCAGACCACCATAGGGTTTAAGTTTACAACTCGGTCCAGCAAAGTCTTAAAAAGGACAAGAGTTGTAACTTAGAGAAAAAAAGGCCCATATATGCAGACCCGCTTGAAGACTAACTCAAATTTCTCCCCCTTTGTCATCGAATGACCAAAAGGGACGAAAAGTGAGGACTAACACCCCTGAAGAATATCAGGAAGTCGATGGAGGAGCGCCATCATTGTTGGGGTCGGTTGATGTAGTAGGGCCTACCGCAGTGTCATCCAAATCTTCATGCTCATCCGTGTCGCGTGATGAAGAATATGAGCTGGCCACCAAGGAGGGAACTTTGACTTTCTTGAATTTCTTCGCTGGTGGTTGAGAACAGTCAAAGTCCTACTTGAAACCCATTTGCTTCAGATCTTCTTCACCATAAAGATGTGACAGAACAGCCCAGGTGCGACCAAGGACTTCATGGAGCTAGTAATGGTTTTTCTTCACTACATTGTGTGTAGCAGTCATGTTGTGAAGAATAGAACCAAACTGACGCTTAACCCATTTGTGGTTGCGATCAACCTTCTGGTGAAGACTGAGGAGAAGCTCACGATCAGTCATCACCCTTGGAGCTGTGCCTTGAGGATTTTGCTTTGAAGCATTTGCGACAGAGTCATGAGTGGCAGAGTCATCATTGGTGGAGTAGGATGCAGCTTTGCGAAATTGACCATCCAATGGATGAATGCCTTCATCAATAACAGCAGTGGCCTTCCCCTTTTCATCAGCTGAGGAAGTTTCCGTTTGAGGACTTCAATGGGGGGCAAGTAGCTGAGATGATTCTGAAAGTCAGCCTTGTAGTTGAGTGAAGACCTTGTTCTGAGGAATCTCATAATCCAAGGAGCGTAAGTCTTCAACTCAAATGGAGATAATGCAACATTGGCCAGAGTCCTCATGAAGAAATCATGGTAATTGACAGGAACGCCATGAATGATGTTGAAAAGTAGATTCTTCATGATGCCAACGACTTCTTCATCATTCGAGTCATGGCCTTTGATTGGAGTCAAAGTCTTCGTCAGAATGCGATAGACAGTTCGAGGCACATACTGCAATTCCTTCACGAGGAATTTGGTCCTTGAGGCTTGACCGGGCTTCAGCGGCTTCATCAACACTTGCATGTAGTGATCTGTAAGCTTAGGTTCATGGTATATACAACGAGTGTTGGGGAACGTAGTAATTTCAAAAAAAATTCCTACGCACATGCAAGATCATGGTGATGCATAGCAACGAGAGGGGAGAGTGTTGTCCACGTACCCTCGTAGACCGAAAGCGGAAGCGTTAACACAACGCAGTTGATGTAGTCGTACATCTTCACGATCCGACCGATCAAGTACCGAACGCACGGCACCTCCGAGTTCAGCACACGTTCAGCTCGATGACGTCCCTCGAACTCCGATCCAGCCAAGTGTTGAGGGAGAGTTTCGTCAGCACGACGGCGTGGTGACGATGGTGATGTGCTACCGACGCAGGGCTTCGCCTAAGCTCCGCAACGATATTATCGAGGTGTAATATGGTGGAGGGGGGCACCGCACACGGCTAAAATATCGTATATCAATTGTGTGTCTAGAGGTGCCCCCTGCCCCCGTATATAAAGGAGCAAGGGGGAGGCCGCCGGCCTAGGAGGTGTGGCGCGCCAGGAGGAGTCCTACTCCTACCGGGAGTAGGACTCCCCCCTTTCCTTGTTGGACTAGGAGTGGAAGAGGGGAAGACGTGGAGGGGAGGAAGGAAGGGGGGCGCCGCCCCCCCTCTCCTTGTCCTATTCGGACTGGGGGGAAGGGGGGCGCGGCCCTGCCCTAGCCTCCTCTCCTCTCTTCCACCTAGGCCCACTAAGGCCCATTAAGTTACCGGGGGGTTCCGGTAACCTCCCGGTACTCCGGAAAAATCCCGATTTCACCCGGAACACTTCCGATGTCCAAACATAGGCTTCCAATATATCAATCTTTATGTCTCGACCATTTCGAGACTCCTCGTCATGTCCGTGATCATATCCGGGACTCCGAACAACCTTCAGTACATCAAAACATATAAACTCATAATATAACTGTCATCGTAACTTTAAGCGTGCGGACCCTACGGGTTCGAGAACTATGTAGACATGACCGAGACACCTCTCCGGTCAATAACCAATAGCGGAACCTGGATGCTCATATTGGTTCCCACATATTCTACGAAGATCTTTATCGGTCAGACCGCATAACAACATACGTTGTTCCCTTTGTCATCGGTATGTTACTTGCCCGAGATTCGATCGTCGGTATCTCGATACCTAGTTCAATCTCGTTACCGGCAAGTCTCTTTACTCGTTCCGTAATACATCATCCCGCAACTAACTCATTAGTCACAATGCTTGCAAGGCTTATAGTGATGTGCATTACCGAGTGGGCCCAGAGATACCTCTCCGACAATCGGAGTGACAAATCCTAATCTCGAAATACGCCAACCCAACAAGTACCTTTGGAGACACCTGTAGAGCACCTTTATAATCACCCAGTTACGTTGTGACGTTTGGTAGCACACAAAGTGTTCCTCCGGTAAACGGGAGTTGCATAATCTCATAGTCATAGGAACATGTATAAGTCATGAAGAAAGCAATAGCAACATACTAAACGATCGAGTGCTAAGCTAACGGAATGGGTCAAGTCAATCACGTCATTCTCCTAATGAGGTGATCCCGTTAATCAAATGACAACTCATGTCTATGGCTAGGAAACATAACCATCTTTGATTAACGAGCTAGTCAAGTAGAGGCATACTAGTGACACTCTGTTTGTCTATGTATTCACACATGTATTATGTTTCCGGTTAATACAATTCTAGCATGAATAATAAACATTTATCATGATATAAGGAAATAAATAATACTTTATTATTGCCTCTAGGGCATATTTCCTTCAGTCTCCCACTTGCACTAGAGTCAATAATCTAGATTACACAGTAATGATCCTTACACCCATGGAGTCTTGGTGCTGATCATGTTTTGCTCGTGGAAGAGGCTTAGTCAACGGGTCTGCAACATTCAGATCCGTATGTATCTTGCAAATTTCTATGTCTCCCACCTGGACTAAATCCCGGATGGAATTGAAGCGTCTTTTGATGTGCTTGGTTCTCTTGTGAAATCTGGATTCCTTTGCTAAGGCAATTGCACCAGTATTGTCACAAAAGATTTTCATTGGTCCCGATGCACTAGGTATGACACCTAGATCGGATATGAACTCCTTCATCCAGACTCCTTCATTTGCTGCTTCCGAAGCAGCTATGTACTCCGCTTCACACGTAGATCCCGCCACGACACTTTGCTTAGAACTGCACCAACTGACAGCTCCACCGTTCAATGTAAATACGTATCCGGTTTGCGATTTAGAATCGTCCGGATCAGTGTCAAAGCTTGCATCAACGTAACCATTTACGATGAGCTCTTTGTCACCTCCATAAACGAGAAACATATCCTTAGTCCTTTTCAGGTATTTCAGGATGTTCTTGACCGCTGTCCAGTGATCCACTCCTGGATTACTTTGGTACCTCCCTGCTAAACTTATAGCAAGGCACACATCAGGTCTGGTACACAGCATTGCATACATGATAGAGCCTATGGCTGAAGCATAGGGAACATCTTTCATCTTCTCTCTATCTTCTGCAGTGGTCGGGCATTGAGTCTTACTCAATCTCACACCTTGTAGTACAGGCAAGAACCCTTTCTTTGCTTGATCCATTTTGAACTTCTTCAAAACTTTGTCAAGGTATGTGCTTTGTGAAAGTCCAATTAAGCGTCTTGATCTATCTCTATAGATCTTAATGCCTAATATATATGCAGCTTCACCGAGGTCTTTCATTGAAAAACTCTTATTCAAGTATCCCTTTATGCTATCCAGAAATTCTATATCATTTCCAATCAGCAATATGTCATCCACATATAATATCAGAAATGCTACTGAGCTCCCACTCACTTTCTTGTAAATACAGGCTTCTCCAAAAGTCTGTATAAAACCAAATGCTTTGATCACACTATCAAAGCGTTTATTCCAACTCCGAGAGGCTTGCACCAGTCCATAAATGGATCGCTGGAGCTTGCACACTTTGTTAGCTCCCTTTGGATCGATAAAACCTTCCGGTTGCATCATATACAACTCTTCTTCCAGAAATCCATTCAGGAATGCAGTTTTTACATCCATTTGCCAAATTTCATAATCATAAAATGCGGCAATTGCTAACATGATTCGGACAGACTTAAGCATCGCTACGGGTGAGAAGGTCTCATCGTAGTCAATCCCTTGAACTTGTCGAAAACCTTTCGCAACAAGTCGAGCTTTATAGACAGTAACATTACCATCAGCGTCAGTCTTCTTCTTGAAGATCCATTTATTTTCAATGGCTTGCCGACCATCGGGCAAGTCAACCAAAGTCCATACTTTGTTCTCATACATGGATCCCATCTCGGATTTCATGGCCTCAAGCCATTTTGCGGAATCTGGGCTCACCATCGCTTCTTCATAGTTCGTAGGTTCGTCATGGTCTAGTAACATAACCTCCAGAATAGGATTACCGTACCACTCTGGTGCGGATCTTAATCTGGTTGACCTACGAGGTTTAGTAATAACTTGATCTGAAGTTTCATGATCATTATCATTAACTTCCCCACTAATTGGTGTAGGTGTCGCAGAAACTGGTTTCTGTGATGATCTACTTTCCAATAAGGGAGCAGGTACAGTTACCTCATCAAGTTCTACTTTCCTCCCACTCACTTCTTTCGAGAGAAACTCCTTCTCTAGAAAGGATCCATTCTTAGCAACGAATGTCTTGCCTTCGGATCTGTGATAGAAGGTGTACCCAACAGTCTCCTTTGGGTATCCTATGAAGACACATTTCTCCGATTTAGGTTCGAGCTTATCAGGTTGAAGTTTCTTCACATAAGCATCGCAACCCCAAACTTTAAGATACGACAACTTTGGTTTCTTGCCAAACCATAGTTCATAAGGTGTCGTCTCAACGGATTTCGATGGTGTCCTATTTAGAGTGAATGCAGCCGTCTCTAAAGCATAACCCCAAAACGATAGCGGTAAATCAGTAAGAGACATCATAGATCGCACCATATCTAGTAAAGTACGATTACGACGTTCGGACACACCATTACGCTGTGGTGTTCCGGGTGGCGTGAGTTGCGAAACTATTCCGCATTGTTTCAAATGTAGGCCAAACTCGTAACTCAAATATTCTCCTCCACGATCAGATCGTAGAAATTTTATTTTCTTGTTACGATGATTTTCAACTTCATTCTGAAATTCTTTGAACTTTTCAAATGTTTCAGACTTATGTTTCATTAAGTAGATATACCCATATCTGCTCAAATCATCTGTGAAGGTGAGAAAATAACGATATCCGCCACGAGCCTCAATATTCATCGGACCACATACATCTGTATGTATGATTTCCAATAAATCTGTTGCTCTCTCCATAGTTCCGGAGAACGGTGTTTTAGTCATCTTGCCCATGAGGCACGGTTCGCAAGTACCAAGTGATTCATAATCAAGTGATTCCAAAAGTCCATCAGTATGGAGTTTCTTCATGCGCTTTACACCGATATGACCTAAACGGCAGTGCCACAAATAAGTTGCACTGTCATTATCAACTCTGCATCTTTTGGCTTCGACATTATGAATATGTGTGTCACTACTATCGAGATTCATTAAGAATAGACCACTCTTCAAGGGTGCATGACCATAAAAGATATTACTCATATAAATAGAACAACCATTATTCTCTGATTTAAATGAATAACCGTCTCGCATCAAACAAGATCCAGATATAATGTTCATGCTCAACGCTGGCACCAAATAACAATTATTTAGGTCTAATACTAATCCCGAAGGTAGATGTAGAGGTAGCGTGCCGACGGCGATCACATCGACTTTGGAACCATTTCCCACGCGCATCGTCACCTCGTCCTTAGCCAATCTTCGCTTAATCCGTAGCCCTGTTTCGAGTTGCAAATATTAGCAACAGAACCAGTATCAAATACCCAGGTGCTACTGCGAGCATTAGTAAGGTACACATCAATAACATGTATATCACATATACCTTTGTTAACCTTGCCATCCTTCTTATCCGCCAAATACTTGGGGCAGTTCCGCTTCCAGTGACCAGTCTGCTTGCAGTAGAAGCACTCAGTTTCAGGCTTAGGTCCAGACTTGGGTTTCTTCTCCTGAACAGCAACTTGCTTGCTGTTCTTCTTGAAGTTCCCCTTCTTCTTCCCTTTGCCCTTTTTCTTGAAACTAGTGGTCTTACTGACCATCAACACTTGATGCTCCTTTTTGATTTCTACCTCCGCTGCCTTTAGCATTGCGAAGAGCTCGAGAATTGTCTTATTCATCCCTTGCATATTATAGTTCATCACGAAGCTCTTGTAGCTTGGTGGCAGTGATTGGAGAATTCTATCAGTGACGCTATCATCCGGAAGATTAACTCCCAGTTGAATCAAGTGATTATTATACCCAGACATTTTGAGTATATGCTCACTGACAGAACTATTCTCTTCCATCTTGCAGCTGTAGAACTTATTGGAGACTTCATATCTCTCAATCCGGGCATTTGCTTGAAATATTAACTTCAACTCCTGGAACATCTCATATGCTCCATGATGTTCAAAACGTCGTTGAAGACCCGGTTCTAAGCCGTAAAGCATGGCACACTGAACTATCAAGTAGTCATCAGCTTTGCTCTGCCAGACGTTCATAACTTCTGGTGTTGCTCTTGCAGGAGGCCTGGCACCTAGCGGTGCTTCCAGGACGTAATTCTTCTGTGCAGCAATGAGGATAATCCTCAAGTTACGGACCCAGTCCGTGTAATTGCTACCATCATCTTTCAACTTTGCTTTCTCAAGGAACGCATTAAAATTCAACGGAACAACAGCACGGGCCATTTATCTACAATTAACATAGACAAGCAAGATACTATCAGGTACTAAGTTCATGATAAATTCAAGTTCAATTAATCATATTACTTAAGAACTCCCACTTAGATAGACATCCCTCTAATCATCTAAGTGATTACGTGATCCAAATCAACTAAACCATGTCCGATCATCACGTGAGATGGAGTAGTTTCAATGGTGAACATCACTATGTTGATCATATCTACTATATGATTCACGCTCGACCTTTCGGTCTCCGTGTTCCGAGGCCATATCTGCATATGCTAGGCTCGTCAAGTTTAACCTGAGTATTCCGCGTGTGCAACTGTTTTGCACCCGTTGTATTTGAACGTAGAGCCTATCACACCCGATCATCACGTGGTGTCTCAGCACGAAGAACTTTCGCAACGGTGCATACTCAGGGAGAACACTTTTATCTTGAAATTTTAGTGAGAGATCACTTATAATGCTACCGTCAATCAAAGCAAGATAAGATGCATAAAAGATTAACATCACATGCAATCAATATAAGTGATATGATATGGCCATCATCATCTTGTGCTTGTGATCTCCATCTCCGAAGCACCGTCATGATCACCATCGTCACCGGCGCGACACCTTGATCTCCATCGTAGTATCGTTGTCGTCTCGCCAACTTATTGCTTTTACGACTATCGCTACCGCTTAGTGATGAAGTAAAACAATTACATGGCGATTGCATTGCATACAATAAAGCGACAACCATATGGCTCCTGCCAGTTGCCGATAACTCGGTTACAAAACATGATCATCTCATACAATAAAATATAGCATCATGTCTTGACCATATCACATCACAACATGCCCTGCAAAAACAAGTTAGACGTCCTCTACTTTGTTGTTGCAAGTTTTACGTGGCTGCTACGGGCTTAGCAAGAACCGTTCTTACCTACGCATCAAAACCACAACGATAGTTTGTCAAGTTGGTGCTGTTTTAACCTTCGCAAGGACCGGGCGTAGCCACACTCGGTTCAACTAAAGTGAGAGAGACAGACACCCGCCAGTCACCTTTAAGCAACGAGTGCTCGCAACGGTGAAACCAGTCTCGCGTAAGCGTACGCGTAATGTCGGTCCGGGCCGCTTCATCTCACAATACCGCCGAACCAAAGTATGACATGCTGGTAAGCAGTATGACTTATATCGCCCACAACTCACTTGTGTTCTACTCGTGCATAGCATCAACGCATAAAACCAGGCTCTGATACCACTGTTGGGGAATGTAGTAATTTCAAAAAAAATCCTACACACACGCAAGATCATGGTGATGCATAGCAACGAGAGGGGAGAGTGTTGTCCGTACCCTCGTAGACCGAAAGCGGAAGTGTTAACACAACGCGGTTGATGTAGTCGTACGTCTTCACGATCCGACCGATCAAGTACCGAACGCACGGCACCTCCGAGTTCAGCACACGTTCAGCTCGATGACGTCCCTCGAACTCCGATCCAACCGAGTGTTGAGGGAGAGTTTCGTCAGCACGACGGCGTGGTGACGATGATGATGTTCTACCGACGCAGGGCTTCGCCTAAGCTCCGCAACGATATTATCGAGGTGTAATATGGTGGAGGGGGGCACCGCACACGGCTAAAATATCGTATATCAATTGTGTGTCTAGAGGTGCCCCCTGCCCCCGTATATAAAGGAGCAAGGGGGAGGCCGCCCGCCTAGGAGGTGTGGCGCGCCAGGAGGAGTCCTACTCCTACCGGGAGTAGGACTCCCCCCTTTCCTTGTTGGACTAGGAGTGGAAGAGGGGAAGAGGTGGAGGGGAGGAAGGAAGGGGGGCGCCGCCCCCCTCTCCTTGTCCTATTCAGACTGGGGGGAAGGGGGGCGCGGCCCTGCCCTAGCCTCCTCTCCTCTCTTCCATCTAGGCCCACTAAGGCCCATTAAATTACCAGGGGGTTCCGGTAACCTCCCGGTACTCCGGAAAAATCCCGATTTCACCCGGAACACTTCCGATGTCCAAACATAGGCTTCCAATATATCAATCTTTATGTCTCGACCATTTCGAGACTCCTCGTCATGTCCGTGATCATATCCGGGACTCCGAACAACCTTCGGTACATCAAAACATATAAACTCGTATTATAACTGTCATCGTAACTTTAAGCGTGCGGACCCTACGGGTTCGAGAACTATGTAGACATGACCGAGACACCTCTCCGGTCAATAACCAATAGCGGAACCTGGATGCTCATATTGGTTCCCACATATTCTACGAAGATCTTTATCGGTCAGACCGCATAACAACATACGTTGTTCCCTTTGTCATCGGTATGTTACTTGCCCGAGATTCGATCATCGGTATCTCGATACCTAGTTCAATCTCGTTACCGGCAAGTCTCTTTACTCGTTCCGTAATACATCATCCCGCAACTAACTCATTAGTCACAATGCTTGCAAGGCTTATGGTGATGTGCATTACCGAGTGGGCCTAGAGATACCTCTCCGACAATCGGAGTGACAAATCCTAATCTCGAAATACGCCAACCCAACAAGTACCTTTGGAGACACTTGTAGAGCACCTTTATAATCACCCAGTTACGTTGTGACGTTTGGTAGCACACAAAGTGTTCCTTCGGTAAACGGGAGTTGCATAATCTCATAGTCATAGCAACATGTATAAGTCATGAAGAAAGCAATAGCAACATACTAAACGATCGAGTGCTAAGCTAACGGAATGGGTCAAGTCAATCACGTCATTCTCCTAATGAGGTGATCCCGTTAATCAAATGACAACTCATGTCTATGGCTAGGAAACATAACCATCTTTGATTAACGAGCTAGTCAAGTAGAGGCATACTAGTGACACTCTGTTTGTCTATGTATTCACACATGTATTATGTTTCCGGTTAATACAACTCTAGCATGAATAATAAACATTTATCATGATATAAGGAAATAAATAATACTTTATTATTGCCTCTAGGGCATATTTCCTTCAAGGGGAGGACTGACAGGCAGGGCATGAAGCAGTTCAGAGGCCGGTGCTTTGAAGTGAGTATTTTCTGTCATCCAGTCCAACACCCAAGAGCTCACATCGGCAGCATCGCCTGTGATGTGCAGCGTTGCATAGAACTAAAGAATTAGCTCTTCGTTCCAATCAACAATATCAGTGCTGAAGTTGAGCAGTCCAGCATCATGAAGAACACTGAGGACTGGCGTGAAGCAAGGCAGTGATTCCATGTCCACGTGAGGAATATGCTCATGGTCGAAGACTTTGTCTTTGTTGAAAAGCAGTGAAGAATAGAAGTTGGCTTGGCTGGCAGTCCAGAAACGCTTCCTTCTAAGACGAGCAGAGTCATATGGGTTGTAGTCCGTGAAGAATACGTGCTCGTGGAAGAAGTCATCAGCCTTGAAGTTTTGCTTCTTTGAGAAGGGATCCTTTGGCTTGGGCTGAGGAGTGTCAGTCAATTGCATCATAACCTCAGGAATCGAAATCTCAGGATCCACAGGCTGAGGAATTTCTGTTTCTTCTTCAGTGGCAGCCTGGGTCTTCAATTCTTTAGCAGCAATTTCATCAGCACTAGTTGCTGGAATCTCGTCATGAATAGACGGAGTGGGGTGAGGTTCTTCAGAGCCCATTTGAACTTCAGTATGCACAGGGGACTGAGGAATTTGTTGCAACGGAGTGAACAAAGGAGAATTGGGGTGCTGACTTTCCCAAAAGTCATCATTCATCATAGGTGTTGTGCTCCCAATGTCCACATCCTCATCTTCTTCACTCATTTCTACAACGCCGGCTCTTCAGCTATGAACTGAGGCATGGGCGATGAGACAACTGGGGTTGAAGGGATTGTATCCACTTCAATTTCTTCATCAACTGCTCTGAAGTAGCAGCAGAAGGAATATCTTCATCAGATCCGCTTGGGATCGCATAGTCTTCACCAAAGGGAACGAGTTCCTTTGATGGCATGCTTGAGACTGGAACAACATCAATAGGATTCTCAAAAGAGCTTGTCAATTTCTTTATCTTCTTCAGAGCTGAAGATTCTGATGAAGTTGATGCTTTCCTTTTCTCCACAGATGCACGCTCCGCAGCCTTGGTCTTCTTCGCATCTGATGCAGAAGGAAGAATTGGACTTGGTGTAGGTGCAGGAGGAGCAGAGGAAATTGGCTCATTTTCTTCAGGCACAACTGATGCAGTTGCCCTGGCATGATCAGTTTCTTCAGGCACAGCGGTTGAAGCTTCAGCTGTCCTGACAGTTTCTTCAGGCGCAACACTAGTGGTTGCCCTGGCAGAGTCATCAGAGGCTGGAATGCAGTCATCAGCCCTGGTGCTAGCAGTTTCATCAGCAGCCTTGGTCTTCTTCAATGGTGCTGGCATGTTCTTCAGTTGGCTGACCAGATGTCTCAGCCTGAGGAATTTCTTTTTGCGTTGGGGCTGCAACATTGGTAGTGAATTTCTCAGTTAACTTCACAAACCTGACTTTGGCTCCAAGCCAGTCAGCATAGTAGCGATCAAATTCATCACTCAGACTCTTGATCTCTGATTGCAGAGCTACAAGTTCTTCAAGTGAAAGTTTCAAAACGTTTTGCTTCAGAAAGCGCTCTTTCTTGTATTGCGCTTTCTTCACCTTCCTCCCCAGTTCAAATTTCCATTTCTCCTCATCAATGAAGGCAGTCAACACATGACTTTGACCTGGAGTGAGATTCATCTCAGGTAGAGGTGTCTTGGGGTCCTTGTGCCACAAGTCGATGAAGTCGAGGATCAGCTTTGGATCCAGCATCAATGGCACATTGTTGCCTTTGGCTCTAGCGGCCCTTTGCTCTCTGTCTCTGATGATTTCAGCGAGTTCTTCATCATCAGCTTCGTCGTCATCAGACGGTACTTGGAAGGCGACCTGCTTCTTGTGAGGACTTGATCGAGAACCTCGTCCAACAGTGACCTTAGTCTTCAACAGAGTGGGGCTAGTTAAAGCATGCGGAGGAGCAGAAGAACTTACAGAGGCTCCTGAGGCAATTGAGATGCTTGTTGTCCTTTGGCACGAGGCGTGATGCGCAGGTGCTGAGGATTTGGAAGGAGGAGCTGAGGACTTTGGAGGAGCTGGTGCAGCTTGAGGAATTTGCCGTGAGGGCTTTGCTAAGGAGCTAGGCAGTGAGGGCATTGAAGATGAGCTTGGCTGTGAGGACTTTGATGCAGAAGCCATGGGCTTGTGTGCGGGCTTCTTTGGCATGGCCTTCTTAGGCTTGCTAACAGAGGCCTCAACAGCAGCAGCAGAATCTTCATTGAACTTCTTCACTGCTTCTTCTGCCACTTTGGCCAGCTTGGCTTGACGCTTAGCCCATTCCTTTGGAAATTCTTCACCTCTTCTGATGCTAGAGGGATCAGCCACTTCGCCAGGTGCCAATGGAGGTCTTGGGCATGGAGGGTGTACAGGGAATTTTTTCATGTACATGGGTGTAACATAGCGATATTCCCTCCATTCTCTGGCCCATCTCCTCTCTATTCTTTGGATGCGCACTTTGTGCTCATTCTTGGTCTCCGTGCCATGTTTGGCCTCATCAGTAGTGCAATATTCATCATAGATAGCCTCAAGGATTTCAAACGCTGTGTTGACTTCCAATTTCTTTCCTCCCTTTTGAGGTTTCTTGTCATCAGCCATTTTCTTCAGCTAAGGAATTTGAACAATAGAATTCTCTAAAGAGGTGTGCAACTTTTCTTCGAGGAACACTGCAAATGAGTTAAGTTGATGAGAACCTAGAGATTCAGCAGCGGACATGTGTACCTGTGAACAGAATATAGTTGCGAAGAATTTAGAGAGGTCATATGCGTTCTCAAAAGTTTTTGCAAATAGAACAAGTTTGAGGAATATGACCAGATGAGTCTTGAGGAATTTCACTAAGCGTTCTTTGACTTAGATTCCAGAGTTGTATAGATTGTAAATCCACACAATTGAGGAATCTTGAAGAAAAATGTTGCTTAGGGAAACAGATCAAGAGCAGATGTTGTGTGAGGTGTTTAGTGTGTGATGATTTGAAGAATAAACACCTTTTGAAGATTTTGAAGAGAACATCAGAATCAAAAAGGGCAGTAAAAGGGACTTTTATTTACCCTTGACGAAGAACACGATGAACTGTGAGGTGTAGATTTAGAAGTTCGTCAGTTCAGATCTTCCACGCCCTAACTTGGCAGAGGAAGACAGCTACGGCGGCGGCTGAGTGAAGAAATCCGCAACCGGCGCAAGTACGACGGCGACGAGGTCGAGGCAGTGATGCTCTTCCTCACCGGCGACGATGGAAGTAGCGGCGGCGCTAGTTTTGAGAGCTCGAGCGAGGGAGCGAGGTCGAGCGGAGTAAAAATGAAGTGAGGAAGGGAGGGGGGTATTTATAGCCAAAGTGAAAAACTGCTCGCCCGAGGAAATTGGACGAACGTGCCCCTGACCCTTCTCATTCGTGTGACATGTGTCACCCACGTACTGAGAGGTGGAGATCGTGCGCGATCGTGGGTGAATAGGATAATATATCGTGGAATGTGGAACAGTTTGAGCAGCAAAAAGCCGAAAATTTATATAAGATAATTTTAAAGTTTCGTTCGCAAATTCTTCAGCTGAACAAGGACACAATGAAGATTTTGAACGAGTTTCAAATAAAACGCACATGAAGAATTTGTGAATAGACTAGGTTGAGTTTAGCATAGAGGGGGAAGGGTCCGACCACATTCACTTAGCAGAAAAAGAAACTTGAAGAAATAGCAATAAGTGAATGCTGTAGAGGACATAAACTCATCTGGGCTATTCTGTTACCCTACATGAACTGATGAATTCAAGCGGCTGAACTGATGAAATTCGAGCGCTTGAACTGATGCTTTCTGTTTCTGTTAAAAATCATCTTCTTTAGTTCTATTTTTTTTGCAATTTTTTTATCGAAACGGGGCGTGTAATATATCGTTGGAAAGCTCTTGACATCTACATTACAATTTTATAATTCATTTTTGCAAAAAAAAATATGTTTTAAGAGCAGTTTTGAATAAACCTTTTTTTCAAAACCGAAAACGTGAATCGTATTTTGGACTCAATTTTCAAACAGTTTGTCGGAATTGAGCAAATAAGATGGCGTAGGAAAGCTTGTGAAAATCCGCATGTTCCATATATCTAATGTTTTTTCAAATTCTGTATGATTTAAAAGTAATTTGAAAAACGGTGAAATTCTGGGCGAAACGTATTTTCGCACTTTTTTGCAAACGGTTTGTCGGATAGACTCAAATGATACAGCGTTGGAAAGCTATGGAAAATGCACAACTTTTTCATATAGAAATGTTTTTCTAATTCCCCATGTTTTAAATTCAAATTTGAATACGGTGAAAATTGATTTTGAACGCAATTTTTTTAAGTTTGTCGAAATGGGGCAAATAATATACCGTTGGAAAGATATCAAAAATGCGAAACTTAGCCATGTTGAACATTTTCTCAAATTCGCAACCATTGAAGAGTAATTTGGAATACGATGAGACCTTTCATGTTGTTTTCTCGTCTGAAAAACAGAGTAGTCGTACTGATCTCTATGCGGGTTTGAACTGACGTTGTCGTACATGATTTTACAGTCACAAAATGCTAAAAAAAATCATTGAACTTGTTTTTTTTATTCTTTGAATTTTTGTGTTGTGTACTTTTCTGGTTGTAATGCATGAACTTAAAGGTGGTTTCTTATTTTTGTAATTAAACATTGAGCATATTTAAAACTTATTTGGGACGTCATGTTGAACTTATTACCTTTTTTAATCATGAATCTCTTGTGTTTCCTTTTTTAAGTTGCTTTTTTCTTTCAACTATACTGCTATAACATTTTCTTTCTCAAACTTACTGTCTCTCGAGTAAGGACCGGTGCTATCTTTTTATTTGAACTGGTATCAAATTTCTCAACAGACATATTGAACTTTTTCCGCGCTTCATTATGCATTGCTGATATAATACCTGTTGAACTGCTACACCAGAGCTAAAAAATCTATCCAAGTTAACTATTATTTTACATTGAACTTTCATCAATCAACATACAACATTTTCTTTCCTGTTCATACACGTAGTGCAGACATTACATACACATACATAGCTCCACGGTCATAGACAATTTTCTCCTGTAGCTTCTCCTGGCTTCCTTTAACACAAGCAATCAACTGGAGAGAAAAGCACATATGATTTTAGATACAAAAATCACCTCCATGTCTACCAGCTGGACTGATTTTTAGATACAAAAAAGCATCCTTAGGGGCATTTGTACGAGCACCTACCATGCAAACACACAAGAACTCTAGATTGAGCATGGGGAGGCGATGGTCTCGTTGTCCGGGGTGCCCAGGCGGCGTCGGGTGTGGGGGAAATGGCAGCCTTGCCGGTCGAAGGGTTGCAGCTGTGGGCGGCGAATCTGGTAGCGTGTGGCATGTGCGGTCGTCATTGCCATAGGTAGAGGTCTTCTTCCCTGTGGGCGGCGAATCTGGTAGCGTGTGGCATGTGCGGCCGTCATTGCAAAGTACATGTTATGCAGTTTGGACACCAATTGAAATAGAAAGGAACTTGACCAATCTCAGCCATCTAAACCTTTCATTGTTGTACACAATCATAAGGGTAAAATCATACATGAGCAATTAGCACATTGCATTCAAGGGTAATTTTCATCTACGGGAAAACTGGAACTTGCATATACACACAAAAGACTGTCAAATTCCATGAACTCAGGAAACTGGAAAAAAATGAGAATTGAACTGAATGAACTTTAGAAATTGTACTGAACTGAAAAAAGAAACTGGATATCATAAGTACATTGAGAAAATAAATTTACAAAGTTTTCTATACCCATCTGAACCTACAAAGTTTTTCTATAGCCATCTTGAACTTACAAAGTTTCTCTCGATGAACTTTCATGTGGTTTGTTTACAAGGAACTTTCATAAGGGAACTTCTCGCGCAATTGCACATGTACTGGTTATATTTTCTCCGAAGCCAGAATGGTTTTCATATGTTTCGTACACTATGGTGATGAATATAAATAGCGTGTGAGCACCAAGATAGCTTCAACATGGGATCCCTTTCCCCAAGAGGAAGCAATAGGATTAGTGCTTAGAAAATAAGCAAGTGCAAGTACGAGGAGAGTAGCAAGAGTTGTACTTTTGGTGTAAGCATGCATGAGCAGGGCTTGCGCAGAGGCCGCGTGAGGAACTGGTTGAGGACGACCACACTCGTGTTCGTGCTCCTGCCGTTGTGGCAAAAGGGGCAACGACCTGTGTTGGTTGCAGGAGCTGGACTAGGCACCCCCCGAATCCTGCACTATGTATTTTTCATGAACTGATGATTGTTCACGTACTGAACTGAGAGCACCTAGTTTGTGTTTCAGAAATTAAAATAGATGTCATGAGCACCTCGTTTCAGAAAAGGTTTGTCCTATAATTCAACAGTAGAGAATATAGATAAGCAAACACCTATTTTTTATGGACAATATACCATTTTTTGACGGCGTTCACGTGACCAGCAGCGCCGGGAGGTGACCTTGTGTCTCCTGCTGCTGCAGGTCACGAGGAACAGGTGCTGGATCCACGGGGAAAAAACCTGTGCAAAACATTTTCAAAACCATCTAAGTGCCACAAACCAAAACAACAAAGTTAGCTCTGAATATCCCATCTTCTACCTGTGAACCACCATGAGATACATAACCAGGAGAAATCAAAACCTGTGTTGTCAGTAGGTTCAACCAGCAGCAATCAAAACCCCCATTCTGGACACAAATCCCCTCAAGACCGTAATGAACTACATGATAACAATTGAAGACTGGAACATGGATTATGGTCTTACCAATCTCATAGCCTAAATTCAACATTTAACCAATGAAATGAACACCCGAATGGGTAGCCTCACAACTTGACAAATGCCAAATTTGAGAAAAAATGGTCAGGCATACATCTCCAAGTGATGGAACGAACAATAGAGTGACCAAAATTAACATAGGGTATCTTTCTTCACTGCTGTTTTGTTCCAGTGTGCTACCTCTTTTGTTTACAGTTACTACAAAATACATTAGCAGGGGCAGAGAATGATCGTTTTTTTTTTCGGGATGGGCAGAGAATGATCGTACCTGCAAGATGAAGCGAAAATGCACACTACGATGAACTGAAGAAGCACCAGATGTTGAAGTGAATATACTGAAGAGAACGAGCATGAACGTCCAGGGGAGGTTGGGAAAAGCTGAGACGGGCACCTCTCGAGCTGAGACGTCGAACGGCTTGCCGCTGGGTCATTGAACGACCCAGGGTGGCGGATGTGAACGGACGGGGTGGTGCAGCCACAGAAACGACGGCGGTGTGGCAGCGGAAGCCAGCGTAGGTTGGGGAGGGCCAGCGGCCGAAGCTGGGTTAGAAAAGGGGGCAGGCGAGGGAGGTGGAGGGGTGAGGCCGCCTTCCATGCGGGCGGTGATGGCGTGTGGTCGTGCCGGCGTGTGAGGGGTGGGAGGTGGGTTGGCCGGCGCAAGGCCGTGGGGGCGGCCAGCGAGAGATGGGGCGGGGAAAGCC